>NC_069501.1:955039836-955135515 GCF_027579735.1 Bombina bombina | reverse complement strand
AGACATGTTAAACAGGCATAAACTTGATAACAAAGTACAAAAAACGTTTTAAAATAAAACCGTTACTGTCACTTTAAATTTTAAACTGAACACACTTTATTACTGCAATTGCGAAAAAACATGAAGGAATTGTTCAAAATTCACCAAATTTTCACCACAGTGTCTTAAAGCCTTAAAAGTATTGCACACCAAATTTGGAAGCTTTAACCCTTAAAATAACGGAACCGGAGCCGTTTTGAACTTTAACCCCTTTACAGTCCCTGGTATCTGCTTTGCTGAGACCCAACCAAGCCCCAAGGGGAATACGATACCAAATGACGCCTTCAGAAAGTCTTTTCTAAGTATCAGAGCTCCTCTCACATGCGACTGCATGCCATGCCTCTCAAAAACAAGTGCGCAACACCGGCGCGAAAATGAGGCTCTGCCTATGCTTTGGGAAAGCCCCTAAAGAATAAGGTGTCTAAAACAGTGCCTGCCGATATTATTATATCAAAATACCCAGATAAAATGATTCCTCAAGGCTAAATATGTGTTAATAATGAATCGATTTAGCCCAGAAAAAGTCCACAGTCTTAATAAGCCCTTTTTGAAGCCCTTATTTACGATCGTAATAAACATGGCTTACCGGATCCCATAGGGAAAATGACAGCTTCCAGCATTACATCGTCTTGTTAGAATGTGTCATACCTCAAGCAGCAAAAGTCTGCACACTGTTCCCCCAACTGAAGTTAATTGCTCTCAACAGTCCTGTGTGGAACAGCCATGGATTTTAGTGACGGTTGCTAAAATCATTTTCCTCATACAAACAGAAATCTTCATCTCTTTTCTGTTTCTGAGTAAATAGTACATACCAGCACTATTTTAAAATAACAAACTCTTGATTGAATAATAAAAACTACAGTTAAACACTAAAAAACTCTAAGCCATCTCCGTGGAGATGTTGCCTGTACAACGGCAAAGAGAATGACTGGGGTAGGCGGAGCCTAGGAGGGATCATGTGACCAGCTTTGCTGGGCTCTTTGCCATTTCCTGTTGGGGAAGAGAATATCCCACAAGTAAGGATGACGCCGTGGACCGGACACACCTATGTTGGAGAAATTATGTTTTCTTTCATGTAATTAGCAAGAGTCCATGAGCTAGTGACGTATGGGATAATGATTACCCAAGATGTGGATCTTTCCACACAAGAGTCACTAGAGAGGGAGGGATAAAATAAAGACAGCCAATTCCTGCTGAAAATAATCCACACCCAAAATAAAGTTTAATGAAAAACATAAGCAGAAGATTCAAACTGAAACCGCTGCCTGAAGTACTTTTCTACCAAAAACTGCTTCAGAAGAAGAAAATACATCAAAATGGTAGAATTTAGTAAAAGTATGCAAAGAGGACCAAGTTGCTGCTTTGCAAATCTGATCAATCGAAGCTTCATTCCTAAACGCCCAGGAAGTAGATACTGACCTAGTAGAATGAGCTGTAATCCTTTGAGGCGGAGTTTTACCTGACTCAACATAGGCAAGATGAATTAAAGATTTCAACCAAGATGCCAAAGAAATGGCAGAAGCTTTCTGGCCTTTTCTAGAACCGGAAAAGATAACAAATAGACTAGAAGTCATACGGAAAGACTTAGTAGCTTCAACATAATATTTCAAAGCTCTAACAACATCCAAAGAATGCAACGATTTCTCCTTAGAATTCTTAGGATTAGGACATAATGAAGGAACCACAATTTCTCTACTAATGTTGTTGGAATTCACAACTTTAGGTAAAAAATCAAAAGAAGTTCGCAACACCGCCTTATCCTGATGAAAAATCAGAAAAGGAGACTCACAAGAAAGAGCAGATAATTCAGAAACTCTTCTGGCAGAAGAGATTGCCAAAAGGAACAAAACTTTCCAAGAAAGTAATTTAATGTCCAATGAATGCATAGGTTCAAACGGAGGAGCTTGAAGAGCCCCCAGAACCAAATTCAAACTCCAAGGAGGAGAAATTGACTTAATGACATGTTTTATACGAACCAAAGCTTGTACAAAACAATGAATATCAGGAAGAATAGCAATCTTTCTGTGAAAAAGAACAGAAAGAGCAGAGATTTGACCTTTCAAGGAACTTGCGGACAAACCCTTATCTAAACCATCCTGAAGAAACTGTAAAATTCTCGGTATTCTAAAAGAATGCCAAGAAAAATGATGAGAAAGACACCAAGAAATATAAGTCTTCCAGACTCTATAATATATCTCTCTAGATACAGATTTACGCGCCTGTAACATAGTATTAATCACAGAGTCAGAGAAACCTCTTTGACCAAGAATCAAGCGTTCAATCTCCATACCTTTAAATTTAAGGATTTCAGATCCTGATGGAAAAAAGGACCTTGCGACAGAAGGTCTGGTCTTAACGGAAGAGTCCACGGTTGGCAAGAGGCCATCCGGACCAGATCCGCATACCAAAACCTGTGAGGCCATGCCGGAGCTACCAGCAGAACAAACGAGCATCCTTCAGAATCTTGGAGATTACTCCTGGAAGAAGAACTAGAGGCGGAAAGATATAGGCAGGATGATATTTCCAAGGAAGTGATAATGCATCCACTGCCTCCACCTGAGGATCCCGGGATCTGGACAGATACCTGGGAAGTTTCTTGTTTAGATGAGACGCCATCAGATCTATTTCTGAAAGTTCCCACATTTGAACAATCTGAAGAAATACCTCTGGGTGAAGAGACCATTCGCCCGGATGCAACGTTTGGCGACTGAGATAATCCGCTTCCCAATTGTCTATACCTGGGATATGAACCGCAGAGATTAGACAGGAGCTGGATTCCGCCCAAACCAGAATTCGAGATACTTCTTTCATAGCCAGAGGACTGTGAGTCCCTCCTTGATGATTGATGTATGCCACAGTTGTGACATTGTCTGTCTGAAAACAAATGAACGATTCTCTCTTCAGAAGAGGCCAAGACTGAAGAGCTCTGAAAATTGCACGGAGTTCCAAAATATTGATCGGTAATCTCACCTCCTGAGATTCCCAAACTCCTTGTGCCGTCAGAGATCCCCACACAGCTCCCCAACCCGTGAGACTTGCATCTGTTGAAATTACAGTCCAGGTCGGAAGCACAAAAGAAGCCCCCTGAATTAAACGATGGTTTCCAAACTGAAACTGCTCCTGAGGATGAAGGATCAGGCTTTTGTTCTTTGTTGAAAGGAAAGGAACGAAAACAATTATTAGCCCTGTTTTTACCCTTAGATTTTTTATCCTGTGGTAAAAAAGTTCCTTTCCCACCAGAAACAATTGAGATAATAGAATCCAACTGAGAACCAAATAATTCGTTACCCTGGAAAGAAATGGAAAGTAGAGTTGATTTAGAAGCCATATCAGCATTCCAAGTCTTAAGCCATAAAGCTCTTCTAGCTAAAATAGCTAGAGACATAAACCTGACATCAACTCTAATAATATCAAAAATGGCATCACAGATAAAATTATTAGCATGCTGAAGAAGAATAATAATATTATGAGAATCATGATCTGTTACTTGTTGCGCTAAAGTTTCCAACCAAAAAGTTGAAGCTGCAGCAACATCAGCCAATGATATAGCAGGTCTAAGAAGATTACCTGAACACAGATAAACTTTTCTTAGAAAGGATTAAATTTTCCTATCTAAAGGATCCTTAAATGAAGTACCATCTGACGTAGGAATAGTAGTATGTTTAGCAAGGGTAGAAATAGCCCCATCAACTCTAGGGATTTTGTCCCAAAATTCTAATCTGTCAGACGGCACAGGATATAATCGCTTAAAACGTTTAGAAGGAGTAAATGAATTACCCAATTTATCCCATTCTTTGGAAATTACTTCAGAAATAGCATTAGGAACAGGAAAAACTTCTGGAATAACCACAGGAGATTTAAATACCTTATCTAAACGTTTAGAATTAGTATCAAGAGGACCAGAATCCTCTATTTCTAAAGCAATTAGTACTTCTTTAAGTAAAGAACGAATAAATTCCATTTTAAATAAATATGAAGATTTATCAGCATCAATCTCTGAGACAGAATCCTCTGAACCAGAAGAATCATCAGAATCAGAATGATGATGTTCATTTAAAAATTCATCTGTAGGGAGAGAAGTTTTAAAAGATTTTTTATGTTTACTAGAAGGAGAAATAACAGACATAGCCTTCTTGATGGATTCAGAAACAAAATCTCTTATGTTATCAGGAACATTCTGCACCTTAGATGTTGAAGGAACTGCAACAGGCAATGGTACTTTACTAAAGGAAATATTATCTGCATTAACAAGTTTGTCATGACAATTAATACAAACAACAGCCGGAGGAATAGCTACCAAAAGTTTACAGCAGATACACTTAGCTTTGGTAGGTCCAGCACTAGACAGCGATTTTCCTGAAGTATCTTCTGACTCAGATGCAACGTGAGACATCTTGCAATATGTAAGAGAAAAAACAACATATAAAGCAAAATTGATCAAATTCCTTAAATGACAGTTTCAGGAATGGGAAAAAATGCCAAAGAACAAGCTTCTAGCAACCAGAAGCAATGAAAAATGAGACTTAAATAATGTGGAGACAAAAGCGACGCCCATATTTTTTTAGCGCCAAATAAGACGCCCACATTATTTGGCGCCTAAATGCTTTTGGCGCCAAAAATGACGCCACTTCCGGAACGCCGACATTTTTGGCGCAAAATAACGTCAAAAAATGACGCAACTTCCGGCGACACGTATGACGCCGGAAACGGAAAAGATTTTTTTTTGCGCCAAAAAAGTCCGCGCCAAGAATGACGCGATAAAATAAAGCATTTTCAGCCCCCGCGAGCCTAACAGCCCACAGGGAAAAAAAGAGTCAAATTTTTGAAGGTAAGAAAAAATGATTAATTCAAATGCATTATCCCAAATATGAAACTGACTGTTTGAAAATAAGGAATGTTGAACATTCTGAGTCAAGGCAAATAAATGTTTGAATACATATATTTAGAACTTTATAAACAAAGTGCCCAACCATAGCTTAGAGTGTCACAGAAAATAAGATTTACTTACCCCAGGACACTCATCTACATGTTTGTAGAAAGCCAAACCAGTACTGAAACGAGAATCAGTAGAGGTAATGGTATATAAATAAGAGTATATCGTCGATCTGAAAAGGGAGGTAAGAGATGAATCTCTACGACCGATAACAGAGAACCTATGAAATAGACCCCGTAGAAGGAGATCACTGCATTCAAATAGGCAATACTCTCCTCACATCCCTCTGACATTCACTGCACGCTGAGAGGAAAACCGGGCTCCAACTTGCTGCGGAGCGCATATCAACGTAGAATCTAGCACAAACTTACTTCACCACCTCCATAGGAGGCAAAGTTTGTAAAACTGAATTGTGGGTGTGGTGAGGGGTGTATTTATAGGCATTTTGAGGTTTGGGAAACTTTGCCCTTCCTGGTAGGAATGTATATCCCATACGTCACTAGCTCATGGACTCTTGCTAATTACATGAAAGAAATGTAAATTTTGATGAATTAAAGTGCCCCTGTTTTTAATCAAATTTTTAAAAACTGGGCACTTTAGCATCAAAATTGACATTCACTTTATTTTTTAGCATAAGGCTGCATATTTATGGCTGTACTGCTTATTTAGTGTGCCAAAAAAAGAACGTGTGCTAACCTGATGTGCGTAAACCAGCCAAAGCGCGAAAGTAACTATGATAAAACAAAAAGGGACTGGCGCTAACCCGACATGTGCAATCCCAATGCGTGTAAACCTAAAAAAGCTAAGGCGCAAAATACAAACTAAGCACACACAAAAAAAAAACGTGGGCAAAACAGCAAGAGGGATAATGTAACAGATTCTGCCCAAGGGCCATATATATTAGCAAATATAGATAGTTTCAACATGCTAATAAATTATACATAGACACTCTTCCACTAGCAAACAAGCAGCAGACAGCCAAATCATTAGTGAAATATAATCAGCAGAGGTTATGTAATAGGAGTATATTGAAGATCCATAAAGGGAGACAAAAGACAATATACATTGGTGGGAACGGTGAATATAGGGGAAGTGAGGTGAAGGGGACAAAAATAATAATAATCCGATTTGTGATCCATAAAAATATTATTCATTAACAATATATTATAATTAAATCTGTGATCTGTTAAAATAGTTTGATATTTTAGATGAAATCTGAGACAACCTATGTTAATTCCTAAGCAAAAGTATTGTAAATGCGTTAATTAGCAAAATAGTGATCAAATATAAATATCCATCCATATTTATTCATCCTGTGAGTGAAAAGGATTTTATAATCCATTTTGTGGCTCAAAAAACATAATTTATGCTTTTCTGATAAATTCATCTTTCATGGTGATGAGAGTCCATGATCCATAACGCAAAGGAATTAACACTAGGAGGAGGCAAAGAATACCAAACCCCCAGAGCTCTATAAAACCCCTCCCACCTCACACATACCTTAGTCTAATGTAAAGCCAAGCAAGTGAGGTAAAAAAGGAATAAGAGTCATAAAAGGAGCAGGGGGATAAAAATGGCAGCTCACGAGTAATAACAAAGGGAGGGATTTAAAAAAACGTCTTTTTTCACTAAGAAAATAAATCCATAACACCAAAGATTTTTTATTTTTTTTAATAAAGGCTGCTTCAGAGGAAGCAAAAATGTCAATATGGTAAAATTTAGAAAAGGTATGCAAAGAAGACCAAGAGGCTGCCTTGCAGATTTGATCAACTAAAGCCTCATTCACGAAAGCCCAAGAAGTGGCAACTGACCTAGTATAATGAGCTATTATCTGCTTTGGTGGAGGCTGACCTGAATTCAAATAAGATCTGTGAATCAAAAATTTTTAATCAAGAGGCTAAAGAAATAGCAGAGGCCTTCTGACCTTTCCTAGGCCCAGAAAAAAGAACACAACTGACTAGAATTTTGTCTGAAATCCTTAGTAGCATCAACATTATGTTTCAATGCCCTAACAACATCCACAAAAGGCAAAGATCTTTCAGAAACATTCTTAGGGTACGGAAACAAAGAGGGAACAACAATCTCTCTAATAATGTCAGATGAAACAACCTTAGGCTAGAAATTAAATTGTGTCTGTAAAATAGCCTTATCCCGATGAAAAATCAGATAAGGAGGCTCACAAGAAAAAACAAATAATCCAGAAACTCTTCTAGCAGAAGATATGACCAGAAGAAACAACACTTTCCATGAAAGTGGTTTAATGTCCAACTTATACATAGGCTCAAAAGGAGGAGCCTGCAAAACCCTTAACACTAGGTTAAGATTCCAAGGAGGAGAAAACAGAATTTATGTTTACCTGATAAATTACTTTCTCCAACGGTGTGTCCGGTCCACGGCGTCATCCTTACTTGTGGGATATTCTCTTCCCCAACAGGAAATGGCAAAGAGCCCAGCAAAGCTGGTCACATGATCCCTCCTAGGCTCCGCCTACCCCAGTCATTCGACCGACGTTAAGGAGGAATATTTGCATAGCAGAAACCATATGGTACCGTGGTGACTGTAGTTAAAGAAAATAAATTATCAGACCTGATTAAAAAAACCAGGGCGGGCCGTGGACCGGACACACCGTTGGAGAAATTAATTTATCAGGTAAACATAAATTCTGTTTTCTCCAACATAGGTGTGTCCGGTCCACGGCGTCATCCTTACTTGTGGGAACCAATACCAAAGCTTTAGGACACGGATGAAGGGAGGGAGCAAATCAGGTCACCTAAATGGAAGGCACCACGGCTTGCAAAACCTTTCTCCCAAAAATAGCCTCAGAAGAAGCAAAAGTATCAAACTTGTAAAATTTGGTAAAAGTGTGCAGTGAAGACCAAGTCGCTGCCCTACATATCTGATCAACAGAAGCCTCGTTCTTGAAGGCCCATGTGGAAGCCACAGCCCTAGTGGAATGAGCTGTGATTCTTTCGGGAGGCTGCCGTCCGGCAGTCTCGTAAGCCAATCTGATGATGCTTTTAATCCAAAAAGAGAGAGAGGTAGAAGTTGCTTTTTGACCTCTCCCTTTACCGGAATAAACAACAAACAAGGAAGATGTTTGTCTAAAATCCTTTGTAGCATCTAAATAGAATTTTAGAGCGCGAACAACATCCAAATTGTGCAACAAACGTTCCTTCTTTGAAACTGGTTTCGGACACAGAGAAGGTACGATAATCTCCTGGTTAATGTTTTTGTTAGAAACAACTTTTGGAAGAAAACCAGGTTTAGTACGTAAAACCACCTTATCTGCATGGAACACCAGATAAGGAGGAGAACACTGCAGAGCAGATAATTCTGAAACTCTTCTAGCAGAAGAAATTGCAACTAAAAACAAAACTTTCCAAGATAATAACTTAATATCAACGGAATGCAAGGGTTCAAACGGAACCCCCTGAAGAACTGAAAGAACTAAATTGAGACTCCAAGGAGGAGTCAAAGGTTTGTAAACAGGCTTAATTCTAACCAGAGCCTGAACAAAGGCTTGAACATCTGGCACAGCGGCCAGCTTTTTGTGAAGTAACACAGACAAGGCAGAAATCTGTCCCTTCAGGGAACTTGCAGATAATCCTTTTTCCAATCCTTCTTGAAGGAAGGATAGAATCCTAGGAATCTTAACCTTGTCCCAAGGGAATCCTTTAGATTCACACCAACAGATATATTTTTTCCAAATTTTGTGGTAAATCTTTCTAGTTACAGGCTTTCTGGCCTGAACAAGAGTATCGATAACAGAATCTGAGAATCCTCGCTTCGATAAGATCAAGCGTTCAATCTCCAAGCAGTCAGCTGGAGTGAAACCAGATTCGGATGTTCGAACGGACCCTGAACAAGAAGGTCTCGTCTCAAAGGTAGCTTCCAAGGAGGAGCCGATGACATATTCACCAGATCTGCGTACCAAGTCCTGCGTGGCCACGCAGGAGCTATCAAGATCACCGACGCCCTCTCCTGATTGATCCTGGCTACCAGCCTGGGGATGAGAGGAAACGGCGGGAACACATAAGCTAGTTTGAAGGTCCAAGGTGCTACTAGTGCATCCACTAGAGCCGCCTTGGGATCCCTGGATCTGGACCCGTAGCAAGGAACTTTGGAGTTCTGACGAGAGGCCATCAGATCCATGTCTGGAATGCCCCACAGCTGAGTGACTTGGGCAAAGATTTCCGGATGGAGTTCCCACTCCCCCGGATGCAATGTCTGACGACTCAGAAAATCCGCTTCCCAATTTTCCACTCCTGGGATGTGGATAGCAGACAGGTGGCAGGAGTGAGACTCCGCCCATAGAATGATTTTGGTCACTTCTTCCATCGCCAGGGAACTCCTTGTTCCCCCCTGATGGTTGATGTACGCAACAGTTGTCATGTTGTCTGATTGAAACCGTATGAACTTGGCCCTCGCTAGCTGAGGCCAAGCCTTGAGAGCATTGAATATCGCTCTCAGTTCCAGAATATTTATCGGTAGAAGAGATTCTTCCCGAGACCAAAGACCCTGAGCTTTCAGGGATCCCCAGACCGCGCCCCAGCCCATCAGACTGGCGTCGGTCGTGACAATGACCCACTCTGGTCTGCGGAATGTCATCCCTCGTGACAGGTTGTCCAGGGACAGCCACCAACGGAGTGAGTCTCTGGTCCTCTGATTTACTTGTATCTTCGGAGACAAGTCTGTATAGTCCCCATTCCACTGACTGAGCATGCACAGTTGTAATGGTCTTAGATGAATGCGTGCAAAAGGAATTATGTCCATTGCCGCTACCATCAACCCGATCACTTCCATGCACTGAGCTATGGAAGGAAGAGGAACGGAATGAAGTATCCGACAAGAGTCTAGAAGTTTTGTTTTTCTGGCCTCTGTCAGAAAAATCCTCATTTCTAAGGAGTCTATTATTGTTCCCAAGAAGGGAACCCTTGTTGACGGAGATAGAGAACTCTTTTCCACGTTCACTTTCCATCCGTGAGATCTGAGAAAGGCCAGGACAATGTCCGTGTGAGCCTTTGCTTGAGGAAGGGACGACGCTTGAATCAGAATGTCGTCCAAGTAAGGTACTACAGCAATGCCCCTTGGTCTTAGCACAGCTAGAAGGGACCCTAGTACCTTTGTGAAAATCCTTGGAGCAGTGGCTAATCCGAAAGGAAGCGCCACGAACTGGTAATGTTTGTCCAGGAATGCGAACCTCAGGAACCGATGATGTTCCTTGTGGATAGGAATATGTAGATACGCATCCTTTAAATCCACCGTGGTCATGAATTGACCTTCCTGGATGGAAGGAAGAATAGTTCGAATGGTTTCCATCTTGAACGATGGAACCTTGAGAAACTTGTTTAAGATCTTGAGATCTAAGATTGGTCTGAACGTTCCCTCTTTTTTGGGAACTATAAACAGATTGGAGTAGAACCCCATCCCTTGTTCTCTTAATGGAACGGGATGAATCACTCCCATTTTTAACAGGTCTTCTACACAATGTAAGAATGCCTGTCTTTTTAAGTGGTCTGAAGACAACTGAGACCTGTGGAACCTCCCCCTTGGGGGAAGTCCCTTGAATTCCAGAAGATAACCTTGGGAGACTATTTCTAGCGCCCAAGGATCCAGAACATCTCTTGCCCAAGCCTGAGCGAAGAGAGAGAGTCTGCCCCCCACCAGATCCGGTCCCGGATCGGGGGCCAACATTTCATGCTGTCTTGGTAGCAGTGGCAGGTTTCTTGGCCTGCTTTCCCTTGTTCCAGCCTTGCATTGGTCTCCAAGCTGGCTTGGCTTGAGAAGTATTACCCTCTTTCTTAGAGGACGTAGCACTTTGGGCTGGTCCGTTTCTACGAAAGGGACGAAAATTAGGTTTAATTTTTGCCTTGAAAGGCCGATCCTGAGGAAGGGCGTGGCCCTTACCCCCAGTGATATCCGAGATAATCTCTTTCAAGTCAGGGCCAAACAGCGTTTTCCCCTTGAAAGGAATGTTAAGTAACTTGTTCTTGGAAGACGCATCAGCCGACCAAGATTTCAACCAAAGCGCTCTGCGCGCCACAATAGCAAACCCAGAATTCTTAGCCGCTAACCTAGCCAATTGCAAAGTGGCGTCTAGGGTGAAAGAATTAGCCAATTTGAGAGCATTGATTCTGTCCATAATCTCCTCATAAGGAGGAGAATCACTGTCGACCGCCTTTATCAGCTCATCGAACCAGAAACATGCGGCTGTAGCGACAGGGACAATGCATGAATTTGGTTGTAGAAGGTAACCCTGCTGAACAAACATCTTTTTAAGCAAACCTTCTAATTTTTTATCCATAGGATCTTTGAAAGCACAACTATCCTCTATGGGTATAGTGGTGCGTTTGTTTAAAGTGGAAACCGCTCCCTCGACCTTGGGGACTGTCTGCCATAAGTCCTTTCTGGGGTCGACCATAGGAAACAATTTTTTAAATATGGGGGGAGGGACGAAAGGAATACCGGGCCTTTCCCATTCTTTATTAACAATGTCCGCCACCCGCTTGGGTATAGGAAAAGCTTCTGGGAGCCCCGGCACCTCTAGGAACTTGTCCATTTTACATAGTTTCTCTGGGATGACCAACTTGTCACAATCATCCAGAGTGGATAATACCTCCTTAAGCAGAATGCGGAGATGTTCCAACTTAAATTTAAATGCAATCACATCAGGTTCAGCTTGTTGAGAAATGTTCCCTGAATCAGTAATTTCTCCCTCAGACAAAACCTCCCTGGCCCCATCAGACTGAGTTAGGGGCCCTTCAGAAATATTAATATCAGCGTCGTCATGCTCTTCAGTATCTAAAACAGAGCAGTCGCGCTTACGCTGATAAGTGTTCATTTTGGCTAAAATGTTTTTGACAGAATTATCCATTACAGCCGTTAATTGTTGCATAGTAAGGAGTATTGGCGCGCTAGATGTACTAGGGGCCTCCTGAGTGGGCAAGACTCGTGTAGACGAAGGAGGGAATGATGCAGTACCATGCTTACTCCCCTCACTTGAGGAATCATCTTGGGCATCATTGTCATTGTCACATAAATCACATTTATTTAAATGAATAGGAATTCTGGCTTCCCCACATTCAGAACACAGTCTATCTGGTAGTTCAGACATGTTAAACAGGCATAAACTTGATAACAAGTACAAAAAACGTCTTAAAATAAAACCGTTACTGTCACTTTAAATTTTAAACTGAACACACTTTATTACTGCAAATGCGAAAAAACATGAAGGAATTGTTCAAAATTCACCAAATTTTCACCACAGTGTCTTAAAGCCTTAAAAGTATTGCACACCAAATTTGGAAGCTTTAACCCTTAAAATAACGGAACCGGAGCCGTTTTGAACTTTAACCCCTTACAGTCCCTGGTATCTGCTTTGCTGAGACCCAACCAAGCCCCAAGGGGAATACGATACCAAATGACGCCTTCAGAAAGTCTTTTCTAAGTATCAGAGCTCCTCTCACATGCGACTGCATGCCATGCCTCTCAAAAACAAGTGCGCAACACCGGCGCGAAAATGAGGCTCTGCCTATGCTTTGGGAAAGCCCCTAAAGAATAAGGTGTCTAAAACAGTGCCTGCCGATATTATTATATCAAAATACCCAGATAAAATGATTCCTCAAGGCTAAATATGTGTTAATAATCAATCGATTTAGCCCAAAAAAAGTCTACAGTCTTAATAAGCCCTTTTTGAAGCCCTTATTTACAATCGTAATAAACATGGCTTACCGGATCCCAGAGGGAAAATGACAGCTTCCAGCATTACATCGTCTTGTTAGAATGTGTCATACCTCAAGCAGCAAGAGACTGCTCACTGTTCCCCCAACTGAAGTTAATTGCTCTCAACAGTCCTGTGTGGAACAGCCATGGATTTTAGTGACGGTTGCTAAAATCATTTTCCTCATACAAACAGAAATCTTCATCTCTTTTCTGTTTCTGAGTAAATAGTACATACCAGCACTATTTCAAAATAACAAACTCTTGATTGAATAATAAAAACTACAGTTAAACACTAAAAAACTCTAAGCCATCTCCGTGGAGATGTTGCCTGTACAACGGCAAAGAGAATGACTGGGGTAGGCGGAGCCTAGGAGGGATCATGTGACCAGCTTTGCTGGGCTCTTTGCCATTTCCTGTTGGGGAAGAGAATATCCCACAAGTAAGGATGACGCCGTGGACCGGACACACCTATGTTGGAGAAATAGGCTTAATAACAGTTTTTTTTTTATTGAGGTCAAAATTTTGGCATACAAATATAAGAGTATGACATTACATGTTAGTGTTCCAAAAGGCACTTCACACAAGTTACTTATTAAAAGAAAGAAAAAACATATGCCATTAACAATGTCCACCATATCAAAGTAGATGAAATAGATTACAAAAGAAAAGGACATACAGCTAAGTACATCACACAGATTGCATGGTAAATAGGTATATGTAAATAATGTCTGCTATATCCATAGGCATAATAAAACTTTCAAAGTAGCAGTTTACAGGCAACAAATAATGTCTATCTGTACGATATAAAACTCTGACAAGGAACAGTTGCTATAAAGAATGAAAAAAGAGACTATATATTTAGAAAAAGGCACATGCCAATACCTATCTAAGCCCTCTATACTGATCGAGAGGCCACTCTTGGACCTCGACTTTCATAGAGTGAGGACATTGACAGAAGACTAATTGTAAAGGGGGAGACCACTTGTGGATCTCATTATTTGGACCTCAAAGTTTTATTGTATTATTTTGCTGTATATTTCAACTAGAAGGGGAGGCAAGTCAAAAATCTATTTAACAGTGATGGTCTACCAGAGGTTTCCAGTTGTTAACAAAATGCAATATGTGGTGTGTACGTAAGTACAAAGGTAAACATAGCTTTAGCACCTATAGAAATCTGTACATGTGGTTTGCTTAAAGTATAGTGTCAGGCTATATTTTCTTAAGGGTTATACTGAACTAAAAAGAAAGCGAGAGAGACCCAGGCTGGACTCTAAGTCCTATGTTGGGAGTAAAGTGGGGCTTGTGTAGTGTGAATATTAATAAGCCAGCTATCAACATTCATAAGGTCAATAATAAAGACCCCCCCCCCCCCCCCCTAGTGTTCTATAGTTTTAAGAGCCCGCCGCCTCGGCCGCAGACAGTGGGACCCCATAACACCCCAAGGAAGGGCAGGAAACAAACACTCATGAGAGTATGTGGGGGAATTGGAATAAAATATTGGTAGGGTGAGGTTGTTGAATCTAGATTAGTAAGAGCATTTATGTTTGCCCTAAAGATATATAACAGGGAAACAATTAGCATCTATAATAAGTATGTACCAGAAACAGATATATATAACAGGCTAAGAACTACAATTGTTTCTTATGAATGCAGTTATTTTAAATGCTGATTTAAAGTGCTAGTTAACAGGTGTATTGGGAGTATAAGTATTCATTATCTATCACTGGCGCATAAAGTGGGAAAACAGAAAAACCTTAAAACATGAACTTGGGTAAGGTTGTTGCATCTAGATTAGTAAAAGCATCTATGTTTGCCCTATAGGTATATAACAGGGAAGCATGCAACATCTATAATAAATATGCACCAGAAACAGACATAAATAACAGGCTTAAAACTACAATTGTTTCTTATAAATGCAGTTATTTTAAATGCTGAATTTAAAGCGCTAGTTCACAAGTGTATTAGAAGTATAGGTATACATTATCTATTACTTACATATAAAATGGAAAAATAGAGAAACCTGAAAACATGAAAGTGTCCCCAGACATAAATAGGAGAGTCCATTTATAGGAGAGTTCACAATCCGCTCATGTGGTAAGTGGGAACCTACAGCAGACCACAAGACTAAACAATAGTACCAGACTGGTTAAGCAAAAGAAACATGAAAATGTCCCCCATTACATGCATAAGAGTTTATGTAGCTTTGAGTGTTTAATTGAATAGTGAGCCATGGGGGATTCACCACCGCAGTCCATTTATATGGTACCTGTTAACCCACGCCAGTCCTCACATCAGCAATGTGGGGTTTAAGATACTGAGGGCCCCAGTGAGAGCCCAAGTGTGCTTGCCTGCACCACGCGATGTGTTCCTCCATAAAGGGCAACCACAAACTGGAGCCACTCCATTTCATTTTTCCAGATCGCGGTGAGATGAAAGATATGCCTTCCACAGTCGGCATGACGATCTGCAGTATCGCAGCAGCCGCACGTGGGGTGTCAGGTAGATAATTTTGGATCCCCTGGGCAGACAGGTTAAGAATCTTCATGGGAGATGGGGACAATGCGATAAGCATCGGAGATGGTGCTGTTAGGCTTGCTGCAGCTGTGTGCACTCTGTGTTCCGGAATAATTAATGCAAGGGCTTTCTCTGTCTTGCGATGGTCTGCTTGAGACAGCTCACCCCACGATATGCTGCCGGACTTCTCCCCCTCTACTGAGGGGACCAGCTTAGACTCTGGATAGTTGTCTGGGACTGCGTGATTCTGTGTAGTCGAGCCGATGCCATTTCCCCAGGTTGTGACAAGTTCATGCTCGAGCCGTAAAAAATGTTCACTCAGTAGGGCAGCAATCCTGTTCAGCACGACAACCTCCATGGACTCCATCTGGTATTGCCAAGAAAGTAATCCCCGTATGATATGTGTATAATGGTATAGTTTAGTTTCAGACAAGCTATGTGCCACTTAACGACAGGCCCAAAAGCAGCCCGCCGGGGGGTTATAGTTAGTGCTGTGATGTTGCGACAGCTCCGGGCACTGATGCCAACAGTAATTCCGGGTATAAAGGTCTTATTTAAAGCGCTCTCAAACACAGAGTTCAATGCTGTGTAAAATTCTTCTCAATGGTTTGATAATATAGCAATATTTTAAAGTTGTTATAGGAATACTGGAGCAGCACGCAGGAAAGCGTCCTATCAGGAACGCTACCCGGAAGTTCCCCGGCTTAATAACAGGTTTAATTCAAACCAAAGCCTAAACAAAACAATGAACATCAGGAAGACTAGAAATCTTTCTGTAAAACAAAACTGACAGTGCAGAAATCTGCCCATTCAGGGAACTGGCAGATAAACCCTAATCTAAACTATCCTGCAAAAACTGAAGAATTCTAGGAATTCTAAAAGAATGCCAGGAAAAACTATTATCTATAACACCAAGAAATGTAAGTTTTCCAAACCTTGTGATAAATCTTCCTAGAAACAGGCTTATGAGCCTAAATCATAGTTTTAATCACAGAATCTGAGAAACCTCAGTCTCAGAATTAAGTGTTCAATTTCCATGCCATCAAATTTAGAGACTTTCGATACAGATGGAAAAAAGGACCTTGAGACAGAAGGTCTGACAGCACAGGAAGAATCCAAGGAGGGCAACTGGACATTTGAACCAGATCTGCATACCAAACCCTGCAAGGTCAGGCTGGGGCTATCAGGAATACAAATTACGTCTTTAGCTTTATCTTGGAAATCACTCTGGAAAGAAAAGAGGAGGAAACTGAGAAGCAGGCTCATATGACCAAGTAACTACTAGAGCAGCCACTACCGCTGCCTGAGTATCCCTCCACAGACACCAGCTAGAGACACTTATAAACAAATCCATACACTCGCTGAGCCCACTAATTAAACTAGACTAAAGCAGTGTGGTCATATAAAAAATAGAGTCAGGGAACAGTCTATGTTATCTGAAGCTACAAATGTAACAAGTCATAGCTGTCCAGATATGCCAAGGGCCAACGCACCAGTTTAGGGAGCTTAGCAAACACAGTGTCTCATACCTTAGCACCTTGCCCACAGCCTGCAGTACCATCTTGCAACTGAAGCCAGTTTTAGGGCTGCCGGTTAGGAAGGATCTGTCGGGGGAAATGGATTCAGGGGCCCCAGCATCCTCAGACCAGAGTGATCACCCTCCGGACAGGCTCCTAAACTTCCCAACAAATAAAGCAGATGAGGGAACTGAGCACTCTGTGTCCCTCCTACAGTGCCGGAGAAAGGAGGAGAGCAGGGAGTGTTAGAGGAATACCATATATTTAAAGCGTACTCTGTACTGAGTGGGCAGTCTGCGGCATTCATGGAAACAATCTATTTGGAAACCTAACCTTTGTCTCAAGAGTCAAAGAACTCTTTGGCAAATTGATCCTCCAACCATGTCTTTGAAGAAACAACAGTAGTTTGGTGTGAAGTTCAGATAAAAGAAAAGACAGATCTAGTACCAAGATATCGTTCAAGTAAGGAAACACTGCAATACCCTGAGCTCTGATTACAGACCCCTTCAACCTCTGCAGCAATGCTGGCATCACTCATACGTCTATTTCCCAAAGACAACCTCTGAATATAACGCTGAACACGTGCACTCAACTTTTCTCTTGTTAAATGTATCCAGTTCACAGATCATCCATTACTTATGGGATATTCTCCTTCCCAACAGGAAGTTGCAAGAGGATCACCCACAACAGAGCTGCTATATAGCTCCTCCCCTCACTGCCATATCCAGTCATTCTCTTGCAACTCTCAACTAAGATGGAGGTCGTAAGAGGACTGTGGTGTTTTATACTTAGTTTATTTCTTCAATCAAAAGTTTGTTATTTTTAAATGGTACCGGAGTATACTGTTTATCTCAGGCAGTATTTGGAAGAAGAATCTGCCTGCGTTTTCTATGATCTTAGCAGAAGTAACTAAGATCCTTTGCTGTTCTCACATATTCTGAGGAGTGAGGTAACTTCAGAGGGGGAATAGCGTGCAGGTTTTCTTGCAATAAGTTATGTGCAGTTAAAATATTTTTCTAGGGATGGAATTTGCTAGAAAATGCTGCTGATACCGAAGTAATGTAAGTAAAGCCTTAAATGCAGTGATAGCGACTGGTATCAGGCTTATTAATAGAGATACATAGTCTTATAAAAGTGTATTTTAAAACGTTTGCTGGCATGTTTAATCGTTTTTTATATATGTTTGGTGATAAAACTTGTTGGGGCCTAGTTTTTTCCACATGGCTGGCTTGAATTTTGCCTAGAAACAGTTCCTGGAGGCTTTCCACTGTTGTAATATGAGTGGGAGGGGCCTTTTTAGTGCTTTTCTGTGCAGATAAAAATACTGACAGATACATTCAGCTTCCCTCTGCATGATACAGGACATCTCTGAAGGGCTCAAAAGGCTTCAAAGTCGTGTTTGAGGAGGGTAACAATCACAGTAGACTGTGGCAGTTGTTGTGACTGTTTAAAAAACGTTTTTGTCATTTATTATTCTGTATTTGTTATTAAGGGGTTAATCTCTGCTGACTTGTTACATACACTGTAAAAATTTCATTAGTGTAACTGCCTTTTTTTACTGTTATTTCAAATATGGACAAAATTTGTGTTTCTTAAAGGCGCAGTAACGTTTTTTATACTGCTTGTAAACTTGTTTAAAGTGTTTTCCAAGCTTGCTAGTCTCATTGCTAGTCTGTTTAAACATGTCTGATACAGAGGAACCTACTTGTTCATTATGTTTGAAAGCCATGGTGGAGCCCCATAGGAGAATGTGTACTAAATGTATTGATTTCACCTTAAACAGTAAAGATCAGTCTTTATCTATAAAAGAATTATCACCAGAGGGTTCTGTCGAGGGGGAAGTTATGCCGACTAACTCTCCCCACGTGTCAGACCCTTCGCCTCCCGCTCAGGGGACGCACGCTAATATGGCGCCAATTACATCAGGGACGCCCATAGCGATTACCTTGCAGGACATGGCTGCAATCATGAATAATACCCTGTCAGAGGTATTATCTAGATTGCCTGAATTAAGAGTCAAGCGCGATAGCTCTGGGGTTAGGAGAGATACAGAGCGCGCAAATGCTGTAAGAGCCATGTCTGATACTGCGTCACAGTATGCAGAACATGAGGACGGAGAGCTTCATTCTGTGGGTGACATCTCTGACTCGGGAAACCGGATTCAGAGATTTCTAATTTTAAATTTAAGCTTGAGAACCTCCGTGTATTGCTTGGGGAGGTATTAGCTGCTCTGAATGACTGTAACACAGTTGCAATTCCAGAGAAATTGTGTAGGCTGGATAGATACTATGCGGTGCCGGTGTGTACTGACGTTTTTCCTATACCTAAAAGGCTTACAGAAATTATTAGCAAGGAGTGGGATAGACCCGGTGTGCCCTTTTCCCCACCTCCTATATTTAGAAAAATGTTTCCAATAGACGCCACTACACGGTACTTATGGCAGACGGTCCCTAAGGTGGAGGGAGCAGTTTCTACTTTAGCAAAGCGTACCACTATCCAGGTTGAGGACAGTTGTGCTTTTTCAGATCCAATGGATAAAAAATTAGAGGGTTACCTTAAGAAAATGTTTATTCAACAAGGTTTTATTTTGCAGCCCCTTGCATGCATTGCGCTGCGGCGGCATTCCGGTTTGAGGCCCTGGAAGAGGCCATCCATACAGCTCCATTGGAGGAAATTATTGACAAGCTAAGAACGCTTAAGCTAGCTAACTCATTTGTTTCTGATGCCATTGTTCATTTGACTAAACTAACGGCTAAGAATTCCGGATTCGCCATCCAGGCGCGTAGGGCGCTATGGCTTAAATCCTGGTCAGCTGACGTGACTTTAAAGTTTAAGTTACTCAACATTCCTTTCAAGGGGCAGACCTTATTCGGGCCTGGCTTGAAGGAAATTATTGCTGACATTACTGGAGGCAAGGGTCATACCCTTCCTCAGGACAGGGCCAAATCAAAGGCCAAACAGTCTAATTTTCGTGCCTTTCGAAATTTCAAGGCAGGAGCAGCACCAACTTCTTCCGCTTCAAAACAAGAGGGAACTGTTGCTCATTTCAGACAGGCCTGGAAACCTAACCAGTCCTGGAACAAGGGCAAGCAGGCCAGAAAACCTGCTGCTGCCCCCAAGACAGCATGAAGGAACGGCCCCCTATCCGGAAACGGATCTAGTGGGGGGCAGACTTTCTGTCTTCGCCCAGGCGTGGGCAAGAGATGTTCAGGATCCCTGGGCGTTGGAGATCATATCTCAGGGATATCTTCTGGACTTCAAAGCTTCTCCTCCACAAGGGAGATTTCATCTTTCAAGGTTATCAGCAAACCAGATAAAGAAAGAGGCATTCCTAAGCTGTGTGCAAGACCTCCTAGTAATGGGAGTGATCGATCCAGTTCCGCGGACGGAACAGGGACAGGGGTTTTATTCAAATCTGTTTGTGGCTCCCAAGAAAGAGGGAACCTTCAGACCAATCTTGGATCTAAAGATCTTAAACAAATTCCTCAGAGTTCCATCATTCAAAATGGAAACTATTCGGACCATCCTACCCATGATCCAAGAGGGTCAGTACATGACCACAGTGGACTTAAAGGATGCCTACCTTCACATACCGATTCACAAAGATCATCATCGGTTCCTAAGGTTTGCCTTTCTAGACAGGCATTACCAATTTGTAGCTCTTCCCTTCGGGTTGGCCACAGCCCTGAGAATCTTTACAAAGGTTCTGGGCTCACTTCTGGCGGTTCTAAGACCGCGAGGCATAGCGGTGGCTCCGTATCTAGACGACATCCTGATACAGGCGTCAAGCTTTCAAATTGCCAAGTCTCATACAGAGATAGTTCTGGCATTTCTGAGGTCGCATGGGTGGAAAGTGAACGTGGAAAAGTGTTCTCTATCCCCACTCACAAGAGTCACCTTCCTAGGGACTCATAGATTCTGAAGAGATGAAAATTTACCTGACGGAGTCCAGGTTATCAAAACTTCTAAATGCTTGCCGTGTCCTTCATTCCATTCCACGTCCGTTAGTGGCTCAGTGCATGGAAGTAATCGGCTTAATGGTAGCGGCAATGGACATAGTGCCATTTGCGCGCCTGCATCTCAGACCGCTGCAATTATGCATGCTAAGTCAGTGGAATGGGGATTACTCAGATTTGTCCCCTCTACTAAATCTGGATCAAGAGACCAGAGATTCTCTTCTCTGGTGGCTATCTCGGGTCCATCTGTCCATGGGTATGACCTTTCGCAGGCCAGATTGGACGATTGTAACAACAGATGCCAGCCTTCTAGGTTGGGGCGCAGTCTGGAACTCCCTGAAGGCTCAGGGATCGTGGACTCAGGAGGAGAAACTCCTCCCAATAAATATTCTGGAGTTAAGAGCAATATTCAATGCTCTTCTAGCTTGGCCTCAGTTAGCAACCCTGAGGTTCATCAGATTTCAGTCGGACAACATCACGACTGTGGCTTACATCAACCATCAAGGGGGAACCAGGAGTTCCCTAGCGATGTTGGAAGTCTCAAAGATAATTCGCTGGGCAGAGTCTCACTCTTGCCATCTGTCAGCGATCCACATCCCAGGCGTAGGAACTGGGAGGCGGATTTTCTAAGTCGTCAGACTTTTCATCCGGGGGAGTGGGAACTCCATCCGGAGGTGTTTGCTCAACTGATCCATCGTTGGGGCAAACCAGAACTGGATCTCAGGGCGTCTCGCCAGAACTCCAAGCTTCCTTGTTACGGATCCAGGTCCAGGGACCCGGGAGAGACGCTGATAGATGCTCTAGCAGCGCCTTGGTTCTTCAACCTGGCTTATGTGTTTCCACCGTTTCCTCTGCTCCCTCGACTGATTGCCAAAATCAAGCAGGAGAGAGCATCAGTGATTCTGATAGCGCCTGCGTGGCCACGCAGGACCTGGTATGCAGACCTAGTGGACATGTCATCCTTTCCACCATGGACTCTGCCTCTGAGGCAGGACCTTCTAATACAAGGTCCTTTCAATCATCCAAATCTAATTTCTGTGAGACTGACTGCATTGAGATTGAACGCTTGATCCTATCAAGGCGTGGCTTCTCCGAGTCAGTCATTGATACCTTAATACAGGCACGAAAGCCTGTCACCAGGAAAATCTACCATAAGATATGGCGTAAATATCTTTATTGGTGTGAATCCAAGAATTACTCATGGAGAAAGGTTAGGATTCCTAGGATATTGTCCTTTCTCCAAGAGGGTTTGGACAAAGGATTATCAGCTAGTTCTTTAAAAAGACAGATTTCTGCTCTGTCTATTCTTTTGCACAAGCGTCTGGCAGCGGTTCCAGATGTCCAGGCTTTTTGTCAGGCTTTGGTTAGAATTAAGCCTGTGTTTAAAACTGTTGCTCCCGCGTGGAGCTTAAACTTGGTTCTTAAAGTTCTTCAAGGAGTTCCGTTTGAACCCCTTCATTCCATTGATAATAAACTTTTATCTTGGAAAGTTCTGTTTTTGATGGCTATTTCCTCGGCTCGAAGAGTCTCTGAGCTATCTGCCTTACAATGTGATTCTCCTTATCTGATTTTTCATGCAGATAAGGTAGTTCTGCGTACCAAACCTGGGTTTTTACCTAAGGTGGTTTCTAACAAGAATATCAATCAAGAGATTGTTGTTCCATCATTGTGTCCTAATCTTTCTTCAAAGAAGGAACGTCTCTTACATAACTGGATATGGCAGTGAGGGGAGGAGCTATACAGCAGCTCTGCTGTGGGTGATCCTCTTGCAACTTCCTGTTGGGAAGGAGAATATACCATAAGTAATGGATGATCCGTGGACTGGATACACTACAAGAGAAATAAATTTATCAGGTAAGCATAAGTTATGTTCTTTGGTCGACCATAGCGAGGCCTGTTCTGAGTGTAACCTGTCCTGTGAAACCGCTGTATGGTCTTGCTCACCGTGCTGAAGTTTAGTTTCAGCGTCTTGGCAATCCTCTTTTAGCCTAGGCCATCTTTATGTAGAGCATCAATTCTTTTTTTCAGATCCTCAGAGAGTTCTTTGACATGAGGTGCCATGTTGAACTTCCAGTGACAAGTATGAGACAGTGTGAGTGCGATAACACCAAATTTAACACACCCGCTCCCCATTCACACCTCAGACCTTATAACACTAACAAGTCACATGACACCGGGGAGCGGAAATGGCTAATTGGGCCCAATTTGGACATTTCCACTTAGGGGTGTACTCACTTTTGTTGCCAACGGTTTAGACATTAATGGCTGTGTGCCAAGTTATTTTGAGGGGACAGCAAATTTACACTGTTATACAGGCTGTACACTCACTACTTTACATTGTAGAAAAGTGTCATTTCTTCATTGTTGTTACATGAAAAGATATAAAATATTTACAAAAATGTGTGGGGTGTACTCACTTTTGTGGGATACTGTACTTTAATATAATAGAAACAAAATTCTGGTATATGCTATGTCTGCATAATTCTGTGCCTAAAACCTTGTCCATTTTTTGGTATTAGTAATTAGCTGGTGATAAGCCATTTTTTATGATGGGGTGGGGCAGATTAGGTAAACAGAAACAACTCCAAGTCTGACGTTTGCAGCTAAGTTATTCAGTTCTGTCACTCAGATTAGTCCAACAAAACAACTTATTTCTACTTAAAGGGACATAAAACCCACATTTTTTCTTTCATGATTAAGAAAGAGCATGCAATTTTAAACAACTTTCTAGTTTATTTATATTATCTAAGTTGCTTCAATCTCTTTATATCCTTTGTTGAAAAGCATATCTACATAAAATCAGTAGCTGCTGATTGGTGGCTGCACATAGATGCCTAGTGTGATTGGCTCAGTCATGTGCATTGCTTAAACAAAGGATATCTAAAGAATGTAGCAAATTAGATAATAGACAAACCGGAATGCTGTTTAAAATTGTATTCTCTATCTGAATCATGGTTTTCACGTCCCTTTAATATAAAAACTATTTCTTCAGTGGTGTATCAACCCACAAAATGCAAATAAACCCAGAAATATAATAAATACATAAAAACACTGAATCCAATTAAAATTGTATATGCATCTTAAATCCTGTAAATTCAGGTTAAAGCGACATGAAACCCAAAATTTTTCTTTCATGATTCAGATAGAGGGGCCGATTTATTATGATGCGAGCAGAAATCACTAAAATCCAGACTGCATGCTTGTGCAATACCGCCCCCTGCAGATTCAAGGCCAATCGGCCGCTTGCAGGGTGTGTCAATTATCCTGATCGTATCTGATCGGGATGATTGCTGTCAGCCGCCTCAGAGGTGGTGGATAAGTTAAGAAGCAGCGGTCTTTAGGCCCCTGCTTCTTAACTTATGTTTCCTCGAGCCTAATGGCAGTATGTTAAATCGGCCCCAGAGTGTACAATTTTAAATAACTTTCTAAGTTACTTTTTTAAAAACTAATTTGCTTCATTCTCTTGGTAACCTTTGATGAAGCAGCAACAATGCACACCTGGGAGAAAGCTGAACATATCAGGTGAGCCAATAACATGAGTCATAGCCACCAATCAACAGCTCCTGAGCTTCTCGAGGTATCCTTTTCAACAAATGATACCAAGAGGACAAAGCAAATTAGATAGACGTAAATTGGAAAGTTGTTTAAAATCAAACGCTCTGAACCATGAAACAAGAAAAAAAACATAATTTATGTAAGAACTTACCTGATAAATTAATTTCTTTCATATTGGCAAGAGTCCACGAGCTAGTGATGTATGGGATATACATTCCTACCAGGAGGGGCAAAGTTTCCCAAACCTCAAAATGCCTATAAATACACCCCTCACCACACCCACAATTCAGTTTAACGAATAGCCAAGAAGTGGGGTGATAAGAAAGGAGCGAAAGCATCAACAAGGAATTGGAATAATTGTGCTTTATACAAAAAAATCATAACCACCACAAAAAAGGGTGGGTCTCATGGACTCTTGCCAATATGAAAGAAATGAATTTATCAGGTAACTTCTTACATAAATTATGTTTCCTTTCATGTAATTGGCAAGAGTCCATGAGCTAGTGACGTATGGGATAGCAAATACCCAAGATGTGGAACTCCACGCAAGAGTCAATAGAGAGGGAGGGATAAAATAAAGACAGCCAATTCCGCTGAAAAACCAATCCACAACCCAAATCAAAAGTTTGAATCTTTATAATGAAAAAAACTGAAATTATAAGCAGAAGAATCAGACTGAAACAGCTGCCTGAAGTACTTTTCTACCAAAAACTGCTTCTGAAGAAGAAAAACATCTAAATGGTAGAATTTAGTAAAACTATGCAAAGAAGACCAAGTTGCTGCTTTGCAAATCTGATCAACAGAAGCTTCAGTCTTAAAAGCCCAGGAAGTAGAAACTGATCTAGTAGAATGAGCCGTAATCCTTTGAGGCAGGGATTTACCCGACTGCACATAAGCATGATGAATCAAAAGCTTTAACCAAGACGACTAAGAAATGGCAGAAGCCTTCTGACCTTTCCTAAAACCAGAAAAGATAACAAATAGACTAGAAGTCTTTCTGAAATCTTAGTAGCTTCAACATAATATTTCAAAACTCTGACCACATCCAAAGAATGTAAGGATCTTTCCAAAGAATTCTTAGGATTTAGGACACAAGGAAGGAACAATAATTCCTCTATTAAAGTTGTTAGAATTCACAACTTGAGGTAAAAATTGAAATAAAGACAGCAAAACCACCTTATTCTGATGAAAAATCAGAAAAGGAGACTCACAAGAAAGAGCAGATAATTCAAAAACTCTTCTAGCAGAAGAGATGGCCAAAAGGAACAATACTTTCCATGAAAGTAATTCAATGTCCAAATAATGCATAAGCTCAAACGGAAGAGCCTGTTAAGCTCTCAGAACCAAATTAAGACTCCAAGGAGGAGAAATTGGCTTAATGACAGACTTGATACTAAGCAAAGGCTGAACAAAACAATGAATATCAGAAAGATTAGCATTTTTTTCTGTGAAACAGAACAGAAAGAGCAGAGATTTGTCCTTTCAAGGAACTTGCAGACAAAACCTTATGAAGAAACTATAAAATCCTAGGAATTCTAAAAGAATGCCAAGAGAAATTATGAGAAGAGCATCATAAGATGTAAGTCTTCAAAACTCAATAATAAATCTTTCTAAACACAGATTTACGAACCTGCAACATAGTATTAATCACTGAGTCAGAGAAACCTCTATGACTAAGCGTTTTCATTTCCATACCATCAAACTTAATAATTTGATTTCCTGATGGAAAAAACGAATCTTAAGATATACGGTCTGGCCTAAATGGAAGTGACCAAGGTTGGCAACTGGACATCCGATCAAGAACCCTATACCGAAACCTGAGCGGCCATGCTGGAGCCACCAGCAGCACAAACAATTGCTCCATGATGATTTTGAAAAATCACTCTTAAAAAGAAGAACCAGAAGGAGCGAAAATATAGGCAGATTGATAACTCCAAGGAAGTGTCAATGCATACACAGTTTCCGCCTGAGGATCCCCGGACCTGAATAGGTACCTGGGATGTTTTCTTGTTTAGATGAGATGCCATCAGAACTATTACTGGAAACCCTCACATCAGAACAATTTGAAAAAAAACACATCTAGGTAAAGAGACCATTCTCCCGGATGTAAAGCTTGATTGACAGAGATAATCCGCTTCCCAATTGCCTAAACCTGGGATATGGGCCGCAGAAATTAGACAGGAGCTGGATTTCGCCCAAGAAAGTATCCGAGATACTTCTTTCACAGCCTAAGGACTGAGAGTCCCACCCTGATGATTGACATACACCACAGTTGTGACATTGTCTGTCTGAAAAATAATAACGTCTCTCTCTTCAAAAAGAAGCCAAAACTGACTAATTCTGAGAATGCACGGAGTTACAAAATATTGAATGGTAATCTCGCCTCCTGAGATTTTCAAACCCCTTGTGCTGACAGAGATCCCCAGACAGCCTCCCAACCTAAAAGACTCACATCTGTTGTGATCAAGGTCTAGGTTGGATGAATCGAAGAGACCCGTAGAACTATATGATGGTGATCTAACCACCAAGTCAAAGATAGTTGAACATTGGAATTCAAAGAAATTAAAAATGATATCCTACAATCCATGCACCATTAATTCAGCATAAAAAACTGGAAAGGTTTCATATGAAAATGAGCAAAGGGAATTGAATCCAATGCTGCAGCCATGAGACCTAAAACTTCCATGCATATAGCTACTGAAGGAAATAATAGAGACTGAAGGTTCCGACAAACTGAACCCAATATAATTGTCTCCTGTCTGTTAGAGACAAAGACATTGACACAATCTATCTGGAAACCTAAAAAAAGGTGACCCTTGTCTGAGCAACCAAGGATCTTTTGAGAAAAAGATCCTCCAACCATGTCTTAGAAGAAACAACAAAAGTTGAATCGTATGAGATTCTGCAGAACGAAAAGACTGAGCCAGTACCACAAGATCGTCCAAATAAGGAAACACTGAGAACCTTGAAAAGATTCTCAGAGCTGTCGCTAGACCAGAGGGAAAAGCAACAAATTGGTAATGCTTCTCAAAAAAAGAGAATCTCAGAAAATGAAAATAATCTGAATGAAAACAGAAGAAGATATGCATCTATTGTATCTATTGAAAACAAATAATGCCCTTACTGACCAAAAAGGCAGAATAGACCATATAAACACCATTCTGAAAGAAGGAACTCTTATATGACAAATCAAAAAGATTTTCTATCTTTGGGACAATGAATAGTTTTGAACAAAACCCCAAACCCTGTTCCTGAAATGGAACTGGTATGAATACCCCAGATAACTCCAGGTCTGAGCAGTGCCTTGAGACCCCAACGGGTAACCAGCCACGCCTCACAAGTACCCAACACATACAGGTCTGAAACATACTTCAGAAAAGTGTGAGCCTTTACTGGAATAGCTGGAATATGCTAGAGAGAGAAAAACTTCTCACAGGCGGTTTTACTCTGAATCCCATTCAGTACCCCAATCTAAGAAGTTTGGACCGAATTGAACCAAACAAATTTAAAAAAGTCAAAACCTGCCCCTTACCAGCTAAGCTGGAATAAAAAAACGCACCTACATGCAAATTTGGGGGGCTGACTTTGATCTTCCAAATAGCTTAAATTCAATCCATGTTGAAGAAAGTTTCCAATTATAAACATGTTACTTGGGGAAGAATTAGGATTCCGTTCCTTATTAAGAACAAACTAATATACGCTTAAGATTTACTCTTAGAACTCAATCTTGAAGCAACAAAAAAACTCCCTTCCCCAGAGTAACAGTTGGAAAAAATGTAATCCAATTGTGAACCAAATAATTGATTACCTTGGAAAAAAAGAAATATGAATTTTAGAAATCAAATTAGCATTCCAAGATTAAGTCACAAAGTTCTTCTAGCTAAAAATAGCTAAAGACATAGATTAAACCTCAATTGTGAAAATATCAAAATGACGACACAAATGAAATTATTAGCATGTTGATCAACTTAACAATGCTAAAACAAATCATAATCCGATACTTGTTGCACTAAAGTATCCAACCAGAAAGTTGAAGCATTTGCAACATCAGCCAAATAAATTTCAGGCCTAAGAAAAGGACCTGAAATAAAATAATTTTCCTTAAATAAGATACAAGTTTCCCATCTGAAGGAAAAAAAAAATACTATTTTCTATAGGAATAGAAGTATGTTTAGCAAGAGTAGAGATAGCCCCATTAACTTTGGGGATCTTCCTCAAAACTTTAAACTAACTGCCGGCAAAGGATACAATTTAAAAACCTTAAAGAAGGAATAAAAGAAGTCCCAGGCCTATTCCATTCCCTAGTATCATGAACTGGGAAAAAAACCTCTGAAGAAACCACAGGAGGTTAATGAGCAGAATTTAAATGTTAGCTAGTCTTAAATCAAAAGAACTAGACTCCTCAATATCCAATATAATCAACACCTTTTCAACAACGAATGTACTCTATTTAAAAATAAAAAAGTAGATTTGTTAGTGTCAAATATCTGATGAAGTATATTCTAAATGAGAAAAAACATCATCAGAGAAGGATAATTCAGTATGATGTCGGTCATTTAAAAATTCATCAACTAAATGAGAAGTTTAAAAAAGACCTATACATTTTATTAGAAGGGGGGATGTCAGACAAAGCCTTTAGGATAGAATCAGAAAAACATTCTCATAGATTCCTAGGTATATCTTGTACATTAGATGTAAAAAGAAAAGCAATAGATAATGCATAAATACTAATGGACTCTGCATGTAAAAGTTATAAAATTCATAACATTAAAATAAATGAACTTAGCTTTGGTAGGACTGATATCAGTCATCAGGAATCCAACAGTATTTTCTGATATAGGAATAGTTTTTGGAATATCTTGCAATATGTAATAGAAAAACAACATATAAAGCAAAATTATCAAATTCCTTAAATGACAGTTTCAGGAATGGGAAAAAATGCAAACAGAACAAGCCTCTAGAAACCAGAAGCAACTAAAAAGTGAGACTTAAATAATGTAAAAAAACTGGCGCCAAGTATGACGCCCACATATTTTTTGGCACCAAAAAGTCTGTAAAAAACACGAGAGTCAAAAATGACGCAACTACGTGAAAACTTCCGGCGACAACTACGACACCGGAAATGACGTCATTGACGTCAAACGTCAATCTTGCGCCAAAAAAGTCTTGCGCCAAAAATGACGCAATAAATTCTAGCATTTTTTGCACCCGCGAGCCTAACAGCCCGCAATTTAAAGGAAAAAAGTCAATTGAAAATTTTAGGTAAGAAAAATATTTCATTCATATGCATTTTCCCAAAAAATGAAACTGACAGTCTGAAAGAAGGAAAATAAACTGATTCACCTGAATCATGGCAAATATAAGTATAAAACATATATTTAGAACTTTACATATAAAGTGCCAAACCATAGCTGAGAGTGTCATAAATAAAATAAGACTTACTTACCCAAAGACACTCATCTACATAAAGTAGATAGCCAAACCAGTACTGAAACGAGAATCAGTAGAGGTAATGGTATATAAGAGTATATCGTCGATCTGAAAAGGGAGGTAGGAGAAGAAATCTCTACGACCGATAACAGAGAACCTATGAAATAGATCCCCTAGAGGAAGACCATGGTATTCAAATAGGCAATACTCTCTTCACATCCCTCTGACATTCACTGCACGCTGAGAGGAAAACCGGGCTTCAGCCTGCTGCGAAGCGCATATCAACGTAGAAATCTAGCACAAACTTACTTCACCACCTCCATGGGAGGCAAAGTTTGTAAAACTGAATTGTGGGTGTGGTGAGGGGTGTATTTATAGGCATTTTGAGGTTTGGGAAACTTTGCCCATCCTGGTAGGAATGTATATCCCATACGTCATTAGCTCATGGACTCTTGCCAATTACATGAAAGAAATCTTGTTTGACCTATGACAAAAAAGACCTGAGAGTGCATTCTTTTGCTACATATTTTTACATTTTTGCACCCAGGCAGTTGGCCCAGGAGGGTGGCTTAATTATATATATAATGGTTCCGAGCACCAACAATACAGCTAGCCGTGACCGGATCGTCATACACGGATATTATACTACGTTGAAGACGGGTGAGATCTAACCATTTTCTTGCTTCATAAGAAGGGTCCCTAAGGCGAGGGTAAACCCTTAGTAGGTTGTACCCGGATAGCGAGAATACCCGGTTACAAATTGGGGATCTACACCTGATAGATTTATTCACGGCTGGTCTGCATCTATATGAACTGTCATATTTGTTGCTTACTGCTTCTCTGCCTATGTGTGCTGCATGAACTGCTATTCTGCTAACCAACATTCCTCCATGTTTAACTGCCATTAACGTGCCTTCTTGGAAACTGCTTGGAGAACTGTGTGCTGCTATTTTGTATGGATTCCATTGGAATAGACTTTAGTATATAGGATTACTGCATGAGCCATTCTATGTCTTACGGTGAAGGTTCCAGAAGACAGGCACCTATTAACCATTTTTTACCATTTTTTTAGCTCCTACTATGGAAGGAGGACTGTTTTCTTCCCAATGGCCATTGGTAGATGGGTACTAATTTTTAAATATGGGCACTAACCACTCGTTTATATGTGTGAAATTGTTTAATAAATGTTGTGTTTTTTGCAATTTACTTGCTAGCATCTTGGCGTTTGTAGGAGAGGGGTTTGTATCCCTTGGACCAGTGGCTCTTACACCCAGAGCTGATGACTTTATCCCCATTGCACTTTATTTGATAGTGTTGGCATAGGGCATACTGTTCCTTTTTATTAGTCTATCTTCTTTTTTTTAAGTAATTATTTATATTTATAAATCTTATGCCCCCTTGCACCCCTGGATACATCACTTGTAGATATCCAAGGTTTTCCATTATACTACCTGATTGGGTTTGATCTCTCTCTCTCTCTCTCTCTCTCTCTCTCTCTCTCTCTATATATATATATATATACACACTGTATATATATATATGATAGATACATAGATACTTTTTTTATTTTAAAGATGAAACAAACATTTTTGAGTACAACATTCTTTTAATGTATCAGTAACATTGCTGCAACTGTTTTTAAATCAAACTCCACCCACCACTTTTCTTATCTGGAGGAGCCAATCTGGACTTGAGTATGTAGATGACAGGATTTGCCAGTGTTATTGTGTTGATATCTCAAATCAGGGAGAGATACTTGGCTTGTGAAGCCTACCATGTACAAGTTCAGTTTTCAAGACTGGGAAATCCATAATTTTCAAACTAGACCGGAAAATGGGGCAAAATAAATAATGAAAGTATATTGCAATGTTCATTTACTGTGCATAACTACACATTTTACATTACAATTTCAAATTGTTTACTGTCGTTTTATGAGCAATCTTACCCCTCGGATTATAAAAAAAAAAGTAACAGCACTATCATTTCTGAATAAGTAGACTGCAAATCACCTTCTCTATGAGCAGTACAATTTGTATCCCCGTGAAAAGAGAAGAGTGCAAGTCTACCATATTGCTGCCCTTTCTATAATAAGCTTGATGACTAGGAATGTAACTCGGCAAAACACAAAGATGGCTGTATAAAAAAAGGGCTTCATGCTGCTCGCCTTAGGATATTAATGATTGAAAACATTAGTCTCACACAGAGCTGCTAGGTACACTGAATAATAATGTAAACTTACTATGCAGCTTCAGTGCGACAAGATTTCAATTTAAGCAGAAAATAAACAGTGACTTGGGTTTCCCAAAGATTGATGGAGGCATAATGCGTGGTCTTAGATGGAAAACTAGCAATACTCTATATTCAACCTTAAAATGACAGTAGACAGAGAATAATAAAGTTGGATAGAATTGATGGAATCGGCTTAGAATAAACATTTTAATACAAAACAATATTTTAAATGTTTTTTATTATGCAACACAAAATACTGCCCTTCTTCTCAAATGGTCTATTAATGTTCTCTGTTGGGATTATACTATGTTTCTAGGCCTGTGCGTTCATGTTGATTTGTGGCACAGATGTTGCTCATTTAAGGTACATAATATTAAAAACTTTACAGTCTCTAATACATTACAGCACGTAATTTTAACACTAGCAATCCATGTGCTAAACCCCCACACAAAGGGGTTAAACACATAATTAAAGTACCACTGGACCAGCAGTTTTCTGCTTTAACTTTGTGTGAAACCCCTTTGTAGGGGTAAAACACAGAGCATGTAAGCCTATGGTGTTAAAATTACATGCTCTAATTAATTAGAGCATATAATCTTTAAATTTTTGTTGCCGTTTAAAATGATCACTACCGCTATCAATAAAAAATATCAACTTTATTAAAAAAAAAATGGTTAAAAAATACAGGACAGCAGTACCCATATTGCAAGTAGCTAGTAGGAGCGTAGCAAAAAGCGGCTTACGGTGTTCAGCATAGTGCCGTAGCCATAGAAAATGGCCAGACACTCATGTTTGATACAGTTACGCGATAATCATGGCAATTGTGTGCCATGATCTACCTGTGACATCTGCGCATCATTAAACAGTTCAAAATTTAACCTGATTCTGCCCCAGACATCTCACTTTTATAATATATATTTAAATAATAAAAACCATAGACTATGAAAATTAGCAATATAGCAGAACAACCCCTTTTCTTCTAACTCTCAATCAAATACTATATAATTTTTGTAATGTATACAATTTAAATAACTAAAAACCTGTGAGCCTTGGCTATGTATAAACTCCGTCACTAACCCCGTGAGAGGCCGATGAGAAGGGTTACAACAGCGGCTGAACACTTCAAATGAAGGGGGAGAAGTCTATTTTGAGAGGAGCGGTGGTCACTAATGCTGCGCTGGTAGTTGATTACACAGCCAATGTAGAGTAGTGGAGAAGGCAAAATTAAGTTGACTTCCACTCACTGTGGCTTATCTCTCGTATATTACACTGAAAAAAATATTACCAGGGGATTAAGGCTTTTAAAAAAGTAAATTTATGCTTACCTGATAAATTGATTTCTTCTATGATACGAGTCCACTGATTCATCCTTTACTTGAGGGATATTATCCTCCTGCTAACAGGAAGTGGCAAAGAGCACCACAGCAGAGCTGTCTATATAGCTCCTCCCTTGACTCCACCTCCCAGTCATTCGACCGAAGGTACATGGAAGAAAAAGGAGAAACTAAAAGGTGCAGAGGTGACTGAAGTTTTAAATAAAAAATATATATATATATATATATATAATTTGTCTAAAATTGACAGGGCGGGCCGTGGACTCGTCGTATCAAAGAAGAAATCAATTTATCAGGTAAGCATAAATTTACTTTTCTTCTTTAAGATACGACAAGTCCACAGATTCATCCTTTACTTGTGGGATACAATACCAAAGCTACAGGACACGGATCAACGGGAGGGACAAGACAGATGCCTAAACAGAAGGCACCACTGCTTGAAGAACTTGTCTCCCAAAAATAGCCTCCGAAGAAGCAAAAGTATCAAATTTGGAAAATTTGGAAAAGGTATGAAGTGAAGACCAAGTCGCAGCCTTAGAAATCTGTTCAACAGAAGGATCATTTTTAAAAGCCCATGTGGAAGCCACCGCTCTAGTAGAGTGAGCTGTAATTCTTTCAGGAGGCTGCTGTCCAGCAGTCTCGTATGCCAAACGGATGATGCTTTTCAGCCAAAAAGAAAGAGAGGTAGCCGTAGCTTTTTGACCTCTACGTTTTCCAGAATAGACAGCAAACAGAGAAGATGTTTGACGGAAATCTTTGGTTGCTTGCAAGTAAAACTTCAAAGCACGAACCACGTCCAAGTTGTGCAACAGACGCTCCTTCTTAGAGGTAGGATTAGGACACAGGGAAGGAACAACAATTTCCTGATTAATATTCTTATTAGTAACAACCTTAGGAAGGAATCCAGGTTTGGTACGCAAAACCACCTTATCAGAATGAAAAACAAGATAAGGCGAGTCGCATTGCAATGCAGTTAGTTCAGAAACTCTTGAGCCGAAGAGATAGCAACTAAAAACAGAACATTCCAAGATAGAAGCTTAATATCTATGGAATGCATAGGTTGAAACAAAACCCCTTGAAGAACTTTAAGAACTAAATTCAAACTCCATGGCGGAGCAACAGGTTTAAACACAGGCTTAATTCTAACCAAAGCCTGACAAAACGACTGAACGTCTGGAACATCTGCCAGACGCTTGTGCAGAAAAATTGACAAAGCAGATATCTGTCCCTTTAAGGAACTAGCTGATAACCGTTTTTCCAATCCTTCTTGGAGAAAAGACAAAATCCTAGGAATCCTGATCTTACTCCATGAGTAGCCTTTGGATTCACACCAATAAAGATATTTACGCCATATCTTATGGTAAATTTTCCTAGTGACAGGCTTTCGAGCCTGAATCAAGGTATCTATGACCGACTCAGAGAATCCCCGCTTAGATAAAATCAAGCGTTCAATTTCCAGGCAGTCAGCCGCAGAGAAACTAGATTTGGATGCTGGAATGGACCTTGAATGAGAAGGTCCTGTCTCAGAGGCAGTGTCCACGTGGTAGAGATGACATTTCCACAAGGTCTGCATACCAAGTCCTGCGTGGCCACGCAGGTGCTATCAAAATCACTGAAGCCCTCTCCTGTTTGATTCTGGCAATCAGACAAGGAAGGAGAGGAAATGGTGGAAACACATAAGCCAGGTTGAACGACCAAGGTACTGCTAGAGCATCTATCAGTACTGCTTGGGGATCCCTTGATCTGGACGAGTAACAAGGAAGTTTGGCATTCTGACGAGATGCCATCAGATCCAATTCTGGTGTGCCCCATTGATGAATCAATTGTGCAAAAACCTCCGGATGGAGTTCCCACTCCCCCGGATGAAAAGTCTGTCGACTTAGAAAATCTGCTTCCCAGTTCTCCACTCCTGGGATATAGATTGCTGATAGATGGCAAGAGTGAGTCTCTGCCCATCGAATTATTTTGGAAACCTCTATCATCGCTAGAGAACTCTTTGTTCCCCCTTGATGATTGATATATGCTACAGTCGTGATATTGTCCGACTGGAAGCTTATGAATCTGGCCAAAGCCAGCTGAGGCCACGCCTGAAGCGCGTTGAATATTGCTCTCAGTTCTAGAATATTTATTGGAAGGAGAGCCTCCTCCTGAGTCCACACACCCTGTGCTTTCAGGGAATTCCAGACTGCACCCAAGCCCAATAGGCTGGCATCCGTCGTCACTATGACCCATGCTGGCCTGCGGAAACACATTCCCTGGGACAGATGATCCAGTGACAACCACCAAAGAAGAGAGTCTCTGGTCTCTTTATCCAGATTTATCTGAGGAGATAAATTTGCATAATCCCCATTCCACTGTTTGAGCATGCATAGTTGCAGTGGTCTGAGAAGCAAGCGAGCAAATGGAACTATGTCCATTGCAGCTACCATTAGTCCAATTACCTCCATACACTGAGCCACTGACGGCCGAGGAATGGAATGAAGTGCTCGGCAGGTGGTTAAAATCTTTGATTTTCTGACCTCCGTCAGAAAAACTTTCATGTTTACCGAATCTATCAGAGTTCCCAGGAATGGAACTCTTGTGAGAGGGATAATTGAACTCTTTTTTACGTTCACCTTCCACCCGTGAGATCTTAGAAAAACCAACACGATGTCCGTGTGAGATTTGGCTAGTTGGTAAGTTGACGCCTAAATTAAGATCGTCCAGATAAGGCGCCACTGCTATGCCCTGCGGCTCTAGAACCGCCAGATGGGACCCTAGCACTTTTGTGAAAATTCTGGGAGCTGTGGCCAACCCGAAGGGAAGAGCAACAAACTGGTAATGCTTGTCCAGGAAGGCGAACCTGTGGAACTGGTGATGATCTTTGTGGATAGGAACGTGAAGATACGCATCCTTCAAATCCACGGTGGTCATATATTGACCCTCTTGGATCATTGGTAAAATAGTCTGAATGGTCTCCATCTTGAAGGATGGGACTCTGAGAAATTTGTTTAGGATCTTGAGATCTAAAATCGGTCTGAAGGTTCCCTCTTTTTTGGGAACCACAAACAGATTAGAGTAAAACCCCTGCCCCTGTGCTGCTTTTGGAACTGGGCAGATTACCCCCATAGTATATAGGTCTTCTACACAGCGTAAGAACTCCTCTCTTTTTGTCTGGTTTACAGACAAACGTAAAAGATGAAATCTCCCCCTTGGAGGAGAATCTTTGAAGTCTAGGAGATACCCCTGGGTCACAATTTCTAAAGCCCAGGAGTCCTGAACGTCTCTTGCCCAAGCCTGAGCAAAGAGAGAAAGTCTGCCCCCTACTAGATCCGGTCCCGGATCTGGGGCTGCCCCTTCATGCTGTCTTGGTGGCAGCAGCGCGCTTCTTGGCCTGTTTACCCTTATTCCAGGTCTGGTTAGGTCCCCAGACTGACTTGGATTGAGCAAAATTCCCCTCCTGCTTTGCGGCAGGGGAGGAGGTAGAGGGACCACCTTTGAAGTTTCGAAAGGAACGAAAATTATTTTGTTTGGTCCTCATCTTATTTGTCTTATCCTGAGGAAGGGCATGGCCTTTTACTCCAGTGATGTCGGAAATGATCTCTTTCAAGTTCAGGCCCGAATAGGGTCTTACCCTTGAAAGGAATAGCTAAAAGCTTAGATTTTGATGACACATCAGCAGACCAGGACTTAAGCCATAACGCTCTACGCGCTAAAATGGCAAAACCTGAATTCTTTGCCGCTAATTTAGCCATTTGAAAAGCAGCATCTGTAATGAAAGAATTAGCTAGCTTGAGAGCCCTAATTATATCCAGAATATCATCTAATGGGGTCTCAACCTTAAGAGCCTCCTCTAGAGCCTCGAACCAAAAAGCAGCTGCAGTAGTTACAGGAACAATGCACGCTATAGGTTGCAGAAGAAAACCCTGTTGAGTAAATATTTTCTTTAGAAGACCCTCTAATTTTTTATCCATAGGATCTTTGAAAGCACAACTGTCCTCAATAGGTATAGTTGTACGCTTAGCGAGGGTAGAAATAGCTCCCTCCACCTTAGGGACCGTCTGCCACGAATCCCAAATGGTGTCTGATATGGGAAACATTTTCTTAAAAGTAGGAGGGGGAGAGAATGAAATACCTGGTCTATCCCACTCCTTAGTAACAATGTCCGAAATCCTCTTAGGGACTGGAAAAACAGTGTAAGCAGGAACCTCTAGATATCCATTTTACACAATTTCTCTGGTGGAATTGCAGTAGGGTCACAATCATCCCTAAACCTCCCTGAGCAACAAGCGGAGGTGTTCTAGCTTAAACTTAAAAGCCGTCATATCTGAGTCTGTTTGAGGGAACATCTTTCCTGAATCAGAAAGCTCTCCTTCAGACAGCAATTCCCTCACCCCCAACTCAGAACATTGTGAGGGTACATCGGAGATGGCTAATAAAGCGTCAGAGGGCTCAGCATTTACTCTCACACCGGACCTACTGCGCTTCCCCTGCAACCCAGGCAGTTTAGATAAAACCTCAGTGAGGGTAGTAGACATAATTGCGGCCATATCTTGGCAGGGTGAAAGAATTAGACGCACTAGTATTTGGCGTCGCTTGTGCGGGCGTTAACGGTTGTAACACTGGGGGAGAATTAGATGGCATAACCTGATTCTCTTCTGACTGAGAATCATCCTGCAACATACTTTTATCAGCTAAAATATGTTCTTTGCAATTTAAGGCCCTTTCAGTGCATGAGGGACACATTTTAAGTAGGGGTTCCACAATGGCTTCTAAACACATTGTACATTGGCTTTCCTCAATGTCAGACATGTTAAGCAGGCTAGTAATGACCACAAACAGGCTTGAAAACACTTTATTTTGTGAAAAAATAACAATCTGAAAAAAACGGTACTGCGCCTTTTAGAGAAAAAAAATCATACAATTTTTCAAAAACTGCAAAAAAATAAATAAAATCGTTCCAATTTTATGATAGAAGCATCCCAACTATGCAGCTAAGTTTGCCCCACAAGGAAAGGAACACTTAACCCTTATTAGAAAAAAACGGATAATTAGAAAACGTTTATATCCATAAAAAACACCCCCTGCACCTCGCCACAGCCCTCAGGGGTCTGCAAAACCGGGTTAAAGCTTCGATTTGGCCCAATACAGTCACAAGGGCCCACCGGAGTTGGAGCTTGCTGCTTGCCTGACAAAAACAACTGCGCAACTGAGGCACGAAAATAGGCCCCGCCCATCACACTCGATGTCTCTCAGCCCAAATGAGCTGCACCAGAGCGGTCTAAAAACTAGCCATGTGGGTTCATAAACCCCAAAAAGAAAGCCATGTGTACCCTCTCAATAAATATGCAAAACGTCTCTCTAAAAACATTATCAGCACTCCCAGTTATGTAAACGTTTGCCCACAAACATTCAAAACTCAGTGTCAACCATTTTTTCTTAGCCCATATATGCAAGCTCAGTAATACCCCTCCATATTTTAGGATTACCGCTTATCCTTTCCCTCATGGGGACACTGTCAGCCAATTCTGAAATACCACAGTCTCTCCAGAAAAAAATTACTGAACATACCTCACTGCTTATAGCATGAAAAACGTTCCTCACACTGAAGTTTCTTAAGTACTCCTCAGCCATTCTGTGGGAACTACTCTGGATCTTAGTGACAACTGCTAAGATCATCAGCCTCCAGGCAGAAGTCTTCATCCATCTGCTGCCTGAGGGAAAATAGTACACACCGGTACCATTTAAAATAAAAAACTCTTGCCTGAAGAAAATAAAAACTAACATTTTATCACCTCTTTCACGTTACCCTTCCTAGTACTTAGAGTAGGCAAAGAGAATGACTGGGGGGTGGAGACAAGGGAGGATTCTATATAGACAGCTCTGCTGTGGTGCTCTTTGCCACTTCCTGTTAGCAGGAGGATAATATCCCACAAGTAAAGGATGAATCCGTGGACTCGTCGTATCTTATAGAAGAAAACTGTCCCTTTAGTGAAAATGCTGACATAGTGAAGGATTGGGAGGAATCCCTAAATGAGTGTGCATTTAAATTCATGGATATTCTTATTAGACATAGGGAAAAAAATCATACTTGATTTAGGAATAGAGATTAGTCGTATTCAGAATGACCTAGATGGGCATAAAGACCACCCAGATTATACAAAAATAAATACCAATGTCATCACTAGAACTGATAAATATCAGAATGAAATTATTAGAAATAAGAACAAAAAAATTACTAGAGATTTGGGTGATTATGAGTCAGGGCAAGTATATTCCTATAATAAAAAGGAAGGGAAAAACATAATTTATGTAAGAACTTACCTGATAAATTCATTTCTTTCATATTAACAAGAGTCCATGAGCTAGTGACGTATGGGATATACATTCCTACCAGGAGGGGCAAAGTTTCCCAAACCTTAAAATGCCTATAAATACACCCCTCACCACACCCACAAATCAGTTTAACGAATAGCCAAGAAGTGGGGTGATAAGAAAAAAAGTGCGAAGCATATAAAATAAGGAATTGGAATAATTGTGCTTTATACAAAAAAATCATAACCACCACAAAAAAGGGTGGGCCTCATGGACTCTTGTTAATATGAAAGAAATGAATTTATCAGGTAAGTTCTTACATAAATTATGTTTTCTTTCATGTAATTAACAAGAGTCCATGAGCTAGTGACGTATGGGATAATGACTACCCAAGATGTGGATCTTTCCACACAAGAGTCACTAGAGAGGGAGGGATAAAATAAAGACAGCCAATTCCTGCTGAAAATAATCCACACCCAAAATAAAGTTAACAAAAAACATAAGCAGAAGATTCAAACTGAAACCGCTGCCTGAAGAACTTTTCTACCAAAAACTGCTTCAGAAGAAGAAAATACATCAAAATGGTAGAATTTAGTAAAAGTATGCAAAGAGGACCAAGTTGCTGCTTTGCAGATCTGGTCAACCGAAGCTTCATTCCTAAACGCCCAGGAAGTAGAAACTGACCTAGTAGAATGAGCTGTAATTCTTTGAGGCGGAATTTTACCCGACTCAACATAGGCAAGATGAATTAAAGATTTCAACCAAGATGCCAAAGAAATGGCAGAAGCTTTCTGGCCTTTCCTAGAACCGGAAAAGATAACAAATAGACTAGAAGTCTTACGGAAAGATTTCGTAGCTTCAACATAATATTTCAAAGCTCTAACAACATCCAAAGAATGCAATGATTTCTCCTTAGAATTCTTAGGATTAGGACATAATGAAGGAACCACAATTTCTCTACTAATGTTGTTGGAATTCACAACTTTAGGTAAAAATTCAAAAGAAGTTCGCAACACCGCCTTATCCTGATGAAAAATCAGAAAAGGAGACTCACACGAAAGAGCAGATAATTCAGAAACTCTTCTAGCAGAAGAGATGGCCAAAAGGAACAAAACTTTCCAAGAAAGTAATTTAATGTCCAATGAATGCATAGGTTCAAACGGAGGAGCTTGAAGAGCTCCCAAAACCAAAATCAAACTCCATGGAGGAGAAATTGACTTAATGACAGGTTTTATACGAACCAAAGCTTGTACAAAACAATGAATATCAGGAAGAATAGCAATCTTTCTGTGAAAAAGAACAGAAAGAGCGGAGATTTGTCCTTTCAAAGAACTCGCGGACAAACCCTTATCTAAACCATCCTGAAGAAACTGTAAAATTCTCGGTATTCTAAAAGAATGCCAAGAAAAATGATGAGAAAGACACCAAGAAATATAAGTCTTCCAGACTCTATAATATATCTCTCGAGATACAGATTTACGAGCCTGTAACATAGTATTAATCACGGAGTCAGAGAAACCTCTATGACCAAGAATCAAGCGTTCAATCTCCATACCTTTAAATTTAAGGATTTCAGATCCGGATACAAGTAAGGATGACGCCGTGGACCGGACACACCTATGTTGGAGAAAAGGACCTTGAGACAGAAGATCTGTTCTTAACGGAAGAGTCCATGGTTGGCAAGATGCCATCCGGACAAGATCCGCATACCAAAACCTGTGAGGCCATGCCGGAGCTATTAGCAGAACAAACGAGCATTCCCTCAGAATCTTGGAGATTACTCTTGGAAGAAGAACTAGAGGCGGAAAGATATAGGCAGGATGATACTTCCAAGGAAGTGATAATGCATCCACTGCCTCCGCCTGAGGATCCCGGGATCTGGACAGATACCTGGGAAGTTTCTTGTTTAGATGAGAGGCCATCAGATCTATCTCTGGGAGCCCCCACATTTGAACAATCTGAAGAAATACCTCTGGGTGAAGAGACCATTCGCCCGGATGCAACGTTTGGCGACTGAGATAATCCGCTTCCCAATTGTCTACACCTGGGATATGAACCGCAGAGATTAGACAGGAGCTGGATTCCGCCCAAACCAAAATTCGAGATACTTCTTTCATAGCCAGAGGACTGTGAGTCCCTCCTTGATAATTGATGTATGCCACAGTTGTGACATTGTCTGTCTGAAAACAAATGAACGATTCTCTCTTCAGAAGAGGCCAAAACTGAAGAGCTCTGAAAACTGCACGGAGTTCCAAGATATTGATCGGTAATCTCACCTCCTGAGATTCCCAAACTCCTTGTGCCGTCAGAGATCCCCACACAGCTCCCCAACCTGTGAGACTTGCATCTGTTGAAATTACAGTCCAGGTCGGAAGAACAAAAGAAGCCCCCTGAATTAAACGATGGTGATCTGTCCACCACGTTAGAGAGTGCCGAACAATCGGTTTTAAAGATATTAATTGATATATCTTCGTGTAATCCCTGCACCATTGGTTCAGCATACAGAGCTGAAGAGGTCGCATGTGAAAACGAGCAAAGGGGATCGCGTCCGATGCAGCAGTCATAAGACCTAGAATTTCCATGCATAAGGCTACCGAAGGGAATGATTGAGACTGAAGGTTTCGACAGGCTGTAATCAATTTTAGACGTCTCTTGTCTGTTAAAGACAAAGTCATGGATACTGAATCTATCTGGAAACCCAGAAAGGTTACCCTTGTTTGAGGAATCAAAGAACTTTTTGGTAAATTGATCCTCCAACCATGATCTTGAAGAAACAACACAAGTCGATTCGTATGAGACTCTGCTAAATGTAAAGACGGAGCAAGTACCAAGATATCGTCCAAATAAGGAAATACCACAATACCCTGTTCTCTGATTACAGACAGAAGGGCACCGAGAATCTTTGTGAAGATTCTTGGAGCTGTAGCAAGGCCAAACGGTAGAGCCACAAATTGGTAATGCTTGTCTAGAAAAGAGAATCTCAGGAACTGATAATGATCTGGATGAATCGGAATATGCAGATATGCATCCTGTAAATCTATTGTGGACATATAATTCCCTTGCTGAACAAAAGGCAATATAGTCCTTACAGTTACCATCTTGAACGTTGGTATCCTTACATAACGATTCAATAATTTTAGATCCAGAACTGGTCTGAAGGAATTCTCCTTCTTTGGTACAATGAAGAGATTTGAATAAAACCCCATCCCCTGTTCCGCAACTGGAACTGGCATAATTACTCCAGCCAACTCTAGATCTGAAACACAATTCAGAAATGCTTGAGCTTTCACTGGATTTACTGGGACATGGGAAAGAAAAAATCTCTTTGCAGGAGGTCTCATCTTGAAACCAATTCTGTACCCTTCTGAAACAATGTTCTGAATCCAAAGATTGTGAACAGAACTGATCCAAATTTCTTTGAAAAAACGTAACCTGCCCCCTACCAGCTGAACTGGAATGAGGGCCGTACCTTCATGTGAACTTAGAAGCAGGCTTTGCCTTTCTAGCAGGCTTGGATTTATTCCAGACTGGAGATGGTTTCCAAACTGAAACTGCTCCTGAGGACGAAGGATCAGGCTTTTGTTCTTTGTTGAAACGAAAGGAACGAAAACGATTGTTAGCCCTGTTTTTACCTTTAGACTTTTTATCCTGTGGTAAAAAAGTTCCTTTCCCACCAGTAACAGTTGAAATAATAGAATCCAACTGAGAACCAAATAATTTGTTTCCCTGGAAAGAAATGGAAAGTAGAGTTGATTTAGAAGCCATATCAGCATTCCAAGTCTTAAGCCATAAAGCTCTTCTGGCTAAGATAGCCAGAGACATAAATCTAACATCAACTCTAATAATATCAAAAATGGCATCACAGATGAAATTATTAGCATGCTGGAGAAGAATAATAATATCATGAGAATCACGATTTGTAACTTGTTGCGCTAGAGTTTCCAACCAAAAAGTTGAAGCTGCAGCAACATCAGCCAATGATATAGCAGGTCTAAGAAGATTACCTGAACATAGATAAGCTTTTCTTAGAAAAGATTCAATTTTTCTATCTAAAGGATCCTTAAACGAGGTACCATCTGATGTAGGAATGGTAGTACGTTTAGCAAGGGTAGAAATAGCCCCATCAACTTTAGGGATTTTGTCCCAAAATTCTAATCTGTCAGGCGGAACAGGATATAATTGCTTAAAACGTTTAGAAGGAGTAAATGAATTACCCAATCTATCCCATTCCTTAGCAATTACTGCAGAAATAGCATTAGGAACAGGAAAGACTTCTGGAATAACCGCAGGAGCTTTAAAAACCTTATCCAAACGTATAGAATTAGTATCAAGAGGACTAGAATCCTCTATTTCTAAAGCAATTAGTACTTCTTTAAGTAAAGAGCGAATAAATTCCATCTTAAATAAATATGAAGATTTATCAGCATCAATCTCTGAGACAGAATCCTCTGATCCAGAAGAGTCCAAAGAATCAGAATGATGATGTTCATTTAAAAATTCATCTGTAGAGAGAGAAGATTTAAAAGACTTTTTACGTTTACTAGAAGGAGAAATAACAGACAAAGCCTTCTTTATGGATTCAGAAACAAAATCTCTTATGTTATCAGGAACATTCTGCACCTTAGATGTTGAGGGAACTGCAACAGGCAATGGTACATCACTAAAGGAAATATTATCTGCATTAACAAGTTTGTCATGACATTTAATACAAACAACAGCTGGAGGAATAGCTACCAAAAGTTTACAGCAGATACACTTAGCTTTGGTAGATCCAGCAGGCAGAGGTTTTCCTGTAGTATCTTCTGGCTCAGATGCAACGTGAGACATCTTGCAATATGTAAGAGAAAAAACAACATATAAAGCAAAATAGAACAAATTCCTTATAAGACAGTTTCAGGAATGGGAAAAAAATGCCAAACATCAAGCTTCTAGCAACCAGAAGCAAATGAAAAATGAGACTGAAATAATGTGGAGACAAAAGCGACGCCCATATTTTTTGGCGCCAAATAAGACGCCCACATTATTTGGCGCCTAAATGCTTTTGGCGCCAAAAATGACGCCACATCCGAAACGCCGACATTTTTGGCGCAAAATAACGTCAAAAAAATGACGCAACTTCCGGCGACACGTATGACGCCGGAAACGGAAATGAATTTTTGCGCCAAAAAAATCCGCGCCAAGAATGACGCAATAAAATGAAGCATTTTCAGCCCCCGCGAGCCTAACAGCCCACAGGGAAAAAGTCAAATTTTTGAGGTAAGAAAAATATGATAATTAAAGCATAATCCCAAATATGAAACTGACTGTCTGGAAATAAGGAAAGTTGAACATTCTGAGTCAAGGCAAATAAATGTTTGAATACATATATTTAGAACTTTATAAATAAAGTGCCCAACCATAGCTTAGAGTGTCACAGAAAATAAGACTTACTTACCCCAGGACACTCATCTACATGTTTGTAGAAAGCCAAACCAGTACTGAAACGAGAATCAGTAGAGGAAATGGTAAATATAAGAGTATATCGTCGATCTGAAAAGGGAGGTAAGAGATGAATCTCTACGACCGATAACAGAGAACCTTATGAAATAGACCCCGTAGAAGGAGATCACTGCATTCAATAGGCAATACTCTCCTCACATCCCTCTGACATTCACTGCACGCTGAGAGGAAAACCGGGCTCCAACTTGCTGCGGAGCGCATATCAACGTAGAATCTAGCACAAACTTACTTCACCACCTCCCTTGGAGGCAAAGTTTGTAAAACTGATTTGTGGGTGTGGTGAGGGGTGTATTTATAGGCATTTTAAGGTTTGGGAAACTTTGCCCCTCCTGGTAGGAATGTATATCCCATACGTCACTAGCTCATGGACTCTTGTTAATTACATGAAAGAAACAGATATTGCCAATAATGAAGCACATGGGGATCCACCTCTTACACCCCAAATAATTGAGATGTAAAAAAAGGCACAGACAGGAAATAGGAGCATAGGTTCAAAGAAAAAGGATATAACTCGTGAATACTAGCTCAGGGGTACACAAAGGCTGCAGCTAGAGATAGGGGTGAACTGTTACATCCTATGGTCAGGACAGAGAATAAATATGAGAATGCAACTACAGAGAAATTAAATGCACAATAGAAAAATATTGGCCTATCTTACTAAATGACACAATATTGAAAGAAATAGTGGGTGAAAAAACGCTTTGTGTTTTCAGAAGGGCTCCTACCCTAAAAAATTCCCTAGCTCCAAGTAAGGTGGTTGCCACAAAAAAGTTTTGAGGGATCCTAAAAAGTGTAAGGAGTCTTCAGGTTTTCTAAATCTCAAAAAAGGGGTCTTTAAATGTGCTTAAAAAAGATGTTTAACATGCAAATATATTAGCCATAAGGATACTAGTTTTATATCCAACGTTACAGGAGAAGTGTTTCCTATTAGAACTAGAACAACATGTGAAAGCATTTATGTTATTTATCTCATTACCTGCGTATGTGGTAAGCAATATTGTGGGCCTACTAGTAGGTGTTTGAGAACGTGTTGGGGCGAGCACCTCAGGAGTATTAGAGTGTATCCAGTCATAGTACCCATATACACATGAAGGGAGGGAGGAAACCTATCGGATAACTCCTATTGAAAATATTCCAAAATCTATATATTATAACAGATTTAATAGGCTACGCCAGAGAGAAACTTTCTGGATTTGGAAGTTAAGAACCCTCTTTCCTGAGGGGCTGAATGAAAATATTGATTTGGCTGCTTTCCAATAGATCCTCTTTTTTTAAACATTTAGAGTTATACATGGGGATGCACTTAGAGAGCATCCAGTATTTATGCACATTTTTGGCCATTTAAATATTAAGAAATATTTTAATATGAGAGTTTAGTATTGTCAGAACTACAGCCACATTACTCTGAATATACCTGATCCTGTCTGATCTTGGACGCTAAGCAGGGTCAGGCCTGGTCAGTACCTGGATGGGGGGCACTGTGAATTCGCCAAGTGTGCACATACTTTCTATATGCATGCACATATTCCACATAGCTTATATAGTATGTATATATATTTTCGGAGCTTTGTGTTTTAAGAAGGCCTTTGTATTAAACATATTGTTTAGGTACATTTTTTATTACACATCTGTTATATTAATTCTTTTGATGTTTGAGATTTTTTATTTCTTCTTTTAGGTGATTTGTTTATAATATATATATATATATATATATATATATATATATATATATATATATATATATATATGTCCAGTACAAGATAATTCACTGAGCCAAAAGGTACAGTACGGTTTCTTAAAGTTCTTACATGTGTAGCGGTAGACACAAGCAGAGAGAGATCTACCCAGTAATATCCACAGATAGCAGTGACCATAAGCAATAGCAAGACTTTAGAAATGTTTGTATCACAGGATTATACTGTATAAGTACATATAGAATGGCAGTCTCTCCCAGCAAAGCAAAATTCAAGTGACATACAGCATTAGGCAGAGAGATACACACACTTGGTAGGAATTACAAGTTAAGTGCGAGCATCCGGTGCTCTAGCAACATATAACCATGCGTTCCTTACCGCTCCGTAGTGTGTCCGAGCCGCGGGGTCACTTCCTTATACCTCCGAAAACTTGCTCTGGCACTCCGCTGTATGCACCCGTCGTGTACATCCATTCAACGGTTGGAGTGGGAGGGAGAAAGGAAGGGGGCGTGTCCAGGCAGCCCCACAGTCAGCCGTAGTATACGTCAAACCCGTCACTGCTTCTGAACAGGTAACTAAGTAGCCGTGCTCTCTTTTTGCCTCTGGATTTTCAGGCAATGTAGATAAGAAATATAAAGAGAATGGACAATCCAGGGCAGATAAAAACAATTCTTTTATTCACAAAATTTTAAAAGGTTCCAAGATGGTCCATAGTCAGGTTAGCAAGGCAGCACAGGCAAACTGAAAGCTAACATGTTTCGGCTAAACTATGATTACGGCTGTTTAGCCGAAACATGTTAGCTTTCAGTTTGCCTGTGCTGCCTTGCTAACCTGACTATGGACCCTCTTGGAACCTTTTAACCGTTTGTGAATAAAGGAATTGTTTTTATCTGCCCTGGATTGTCCGTTCTCTTTATATTTCTTAGAATATAGTGACAGACTTGTAGATAGTGTGGATAGGGGCCTCAGATGCTCATATCGGAAAAGCAAGACCATAGGTAACTATTTGGCACCCTCTGAATTACCCAGAATAACAGCCACAGAAGAAAGCTCTTGGCTGAGGCATAGGGGGATGTACAGATGTGGCAGGGCCAGATGTAAACCGTGTGACAAAGCCACTATCTCGAATGAATTTCATTCAGAAGTCACAGGTGAAGTGTTCAAAATAACCTCCTGCCTAAACTGTACATCCTCCTATGTCATATACGTTCTGTCCTGTGTGGAATGTAAGCTGCAATATGTAGGACTCACCTCAACTGAGGTTAATGTCCGAATACGTAACCATTTGTCCACCATCAAAATGGGAGAGGCAACTACCCCCTTGGTCAGACATTTTAAAGATTCACACAACAAAAGCAGTACCACTCTGAGATGGCAAGCCATTGAAAAAATCAAAACCCCTTTAAGAGGTGGGGACAGGAATTTAATTTTGGGAAAAAGAGAGATGTATTGGATCTTTAAACTCCAAACAAGAGTGCCAAGGGGTCTTAACTCCGAATATGATCTAATTAACTATTGGCAATAACAATAAACAGCATTGTAGAACAATATATATATTCACATAACATTACCAAGCAACCACTAAGTACCACAGATTTATAGATCTCGAAAATTCACATAATATACTATTGAGTAAAAGCTTTGAGTGTTAGACAGAGCATTTAGACAAATGGGTAATACATACACTCTCACGTACCTCAGCAGTAAACAGAATAAAACAATAGAGAAGTAAAAGAAGTGTCTCTGTTATGCACTTACATAAGGATATTGATTAGTAAGCATAATGTACAATAAGTCACCAGTCCAGTGAAACTTATCAGAGGTCTTCAAAGTAGATATTTAAAAACTCCAATAAGAACTTTATTCACTATAGGTACGATTCTCAATTAGTTAGTGTTATGATTTAGGTACATAGTTAATGCACTGAACATGGGTGCTGCGCTAAACAGAGGGTTTAAATACAACGTAAAGTAATATACACAATTTATTTTAAACACCTTAATGATGGTCATACAGTGCATTAGGTCCCAAATCTCAAATAACTTTTCATAGTTTTCCATATCCACACGCATATACAAACACAAGAATGTAACTCTTCAACAAAAGTTAGTAGTTGGTCAGTAGCATAAAATAATCAGGCAGGGAATAGGTTAACACAGCACTTTAGTTCTAACATTGTAAATGTGCAATTTTGTTTTAACCAATTAGAATTAACTTTGTCTTTTAAAAGGTTAGCACTGATGCACTCAATCAAGCTATGATTACGGCACACAGCCGAAACATGTCAGCTTGAGTACACAGTGCTCAATGTTTCTTTGCTGTAGGACCCCTCCAGGGACTTTTTAATGGAGAACAAATAAAGTTGTTTTTAACCTACTTATCTGACCTACGGATCGAATTCTTTCTTCATCTTTTTGTGCATCTATGGCCAGGATCCGGGGTCACAAGCTCGGCAACTTTCTTCCTAAAGGATACAGGCAATAGTGCTTTCACTACGAAACTACTGCGGCGCCAGTAACAGATATCCGGCGCAAGGATCTGACGTCACTCTACCACGTGGACACGGAGGACTCCTGACGCTACAGACGTCCAAGGCAGCCCTGGTGCTGCAAGCGGGGAGACCGAAAGAGAGAGGCAGGAGGACCGCTGTATTAGACCGAGAGGCCACGACAGTAATCGTGAGTTGCAAGCGGCCATAGGCTGCACGGGGCCTGGTCCCCAGCACTTATACACATATTGCATTTGATGTATAGCCTTAGTCTGAAACGCACAACCTGACCCACAGATAAATGTACAGGGTGGATGGACTCTCACCACTTTCTCCATGATGCTCAGAGTGAACGGTAGTGTAAGCACATAAAGAAAGTGTTCATATGTTGTTGGACTGAAATATTATGCCTTTGTTGTAGCAACACAGACCCCTGACTTTGATGTTTGTTGTTTGTATTGAATGCTATCTGGCAGCATTACTGTGTAGCACAACATTAAGAGCTCACTTACAAAATGGAGGGGTCCGTAGCTAACTTTTATTCCCTACTACCGGCTGCTGAGAGGGGATATGGAGACCAGGACTTTGATACAGTATTTTCTTTGGACATTTCCACATACTCATTAAGTGAATTATTTGATAGAATGGAGCAACTACTTGTTAGGGAACATAAGCTCCAGTTCGATATATGGACTTTTGAAAAGTACATCAAACTTAACATCATACCAAGGGGTTTGAGGATAAGCAAGTTTCCAACATTTGAAACACAGGACTCTGAGTTTATTACTAAATGGAACTTTGTATTAACAGAATGCTCATTAAGATTAATGAATTTGCTAATCAATTACAAAAGTAAAATGCTTGAAAATATTAGGCAAGAAATAGATGAATTGCAACAAGTATTGAATAGCAAAAGAATGGAGATAGATTATCCCAAATTTGACTGCATTTTAAGATCTGCACTCACAGAGTCAAAAAATATTATCCTCAACCGTAAACATATAAAGTATCAAAGAGATCAACTAGATTATGACACACAATCAGTTTATATATGGAGTCACACCAATAGGAGACAAGGTGGGAGGTCTAATAGTAGGAGAGGGAGATCACGGAGCAGGAACAGAGGAAGAGGGAGAGGGACCAATTCTAACTTCAATAGTACTCATACAGGCCCAGGCAGAACCACAGATAGTGAATTCGAATCAGGAGGAGAAATGGGAGCCTCAAGTGGGGAAGAGCAGGAGATTGCACCCAAGGGGATACTAAAAAATACACACAAGCAGGTTACACTTCAAGAAAGTGCCCCAGAAATAATACAAGTGAAACAGAGTAAAAGTAATCCCAAAAGTAATCCTCATTCACATAACACACAGAAAAGTGGCACAGTATCTAAGTATGTGGGTAGTACTAGTCAACAGATAAGTAGCAACATTTCCAATGTGGGGGAAGACCGCAGGGAGTTCGAGCAGGTTTTTCACCAGGCTCAGGACAAAACTGGAATAGGTCAGCACAAACAGAACAGGTATCCCAAGAGAGGAAACAGAGCTACGAAATACCAATAAAAGAGTATAATGTTATCAATCTTTCCTCAATTACTTTGACACATACACAATTGAAAGTACTAAGTCTGGGCTTAAATTTTGCCCCCTCTTGCTCATTTGACCTTTTCAGGACCATGCTGGATGTAAACAGACTAATCAGAAATCTCACCCTTAGAAAACATTTTCAGGGGAGTAATGAGAGGAGGGCTGAGGACCCTGAGAACATAACATCATTCCAGCATGGCCCTGAAAATTCACAGCTCTTGGATTTTTCAGAAACTTGTGATCTGATCACACTACAAAACTTGGCCTGTGTAGGGGAAAATGATAATCCCACACATACGATTAAGAATTTTAATGGTTTCAAGAATAAATCAACATTCTATCCCATACAGTCTAGGGGCCCCATCCTGGAAACTTTCTACAACAGGATAGAACAAGATCTCACACAGCTGTCACATATGACGGATGGAGGTGAGCACAAAGCAAATTTGTCCCACAAAGAGAAACAAGCTCTACTAGAGTTACAGAAAAACAAAAACCTTATCATCCGCTCAGCGGATAAAGGGGGGTCAGTGGTAGTCCAGGACAGAAGTGCTTACATTAGTGAAGCAGAGCGACAACTCAATGATACTAACAATTATGTGAGACTAACAAGGGATCCCACCGTTCCTTTTCAAAAGGAACTACGATCACTTTTGGATGATGGTCTGGAGGATGGGCACCTGAATCTACACACACATGATTTTCTTTTTGTAAAGAATCCTGTTGTGCCCATCTTCCACCATCTTCCAAAGGTGCATAAGAGCTTGACGGATGTTCAAGGACGGCCCATTGTGAGTGGCATAGGGTCCCTCCTTGAGCATCTGTCACAATGGCTTGATGCAATCCTCTATCCGTTTGTGGTCCGCTTACAGAGCCACATAAGAGATACGAAAGATTTATTAAATCTTATGGAAGACTTCAATTGGGAAAGCCAGTTTAAGTGGCTGACAATCGATGTCATGGCTCTGTACTCCTCTATTCCACATGAAGAAGGAATAAAAGCTATAACCTTCTTTCTAGAGGAATCTTCCTATTTTGATGAAACATTCATCAGGTATATTCTGAGAGTCACTAACTTTCTCCTCAAGCATAATTATTTTAGGTTTAATGAGGACTTTTTTCTCCAGAGGTGTGGGACAGCAATGGGGGCCAAATTTGCGCCCTCATACGCCAACCTTTTTATGGGTTGGTGGGAGCTGTCCCACATCTATGGAGAAGAAAATGATCACAAATTATGTATCGCCTTCTATAGGCGATACATAGATGATCTCTTGCTTGTCTGGCAGGGTACAGACAATGAAATGTCTGATTTTATGACCAAACTGAATAACAACAGCATAGGTCTCAGATTCACTCATGAGACCAATACTAGTCAGATACATTTTCTAGACCTTACCCTAACAGTTGCTGAAAATAAAAGAGTCAGAACTAGTACTTATCGGAAACCCATTACAAGAAACACTTTGCTTCATGCAAAGAGTTGCCATCCTAAGCAAGTTCCACTTGCAGTGGCTAAAGGTGAACTTATCAGAACAAAAAGAAACTGTACAGATGAGAGCACTTATCAGGCACAAAGCAGAGATCTGGAGAAGAGACTCTTGAAAAGGGGCTATGCCAAATATACTGTCAAACAAGCGAAGTCACAGGTAGATAGACTGGATAGGAAGGCACTCTTACAGGGATCATTAAGATCCTCCAATCCATCCACTCAGGAAGGAAAGGTCACATTTGTAACCGATTATAGCACAGATTATAAGAACATCTGTGGTATAATCAACAAACACTTCCATCTACTCAAAGCTGACGACAGACTTGTAGATAGTGTGGATAGGGGCCTCAGATGCTCATATCGGAAAAGCAAGACCATAGGTAACTATTTGGCACCCTCTGAATTACCCAGAATAACAGCCACAGAAGAAAGCTCTTGGCTGAGGCATAGGGGGATGTACAGATGTGGCAGGGCCAGATGTAAACCGTGTGACAAAGCCACTATCTCGAATGAATTTCATTCAGAAGTCACAGGTGAAGTGTTCAAAATAACCTCCTGCCTAAACTGTACATCCTCCTATGTCATATACGTTCTGTCCTGTGTGGAATGTAAGCTGCAATATGTAGGACTCACCTCAACTGAGGTTAATGTCCGAATACGTAACCATTTGTCCACCATCAAAATGGGAGAGGCAACTACCCCCTTGGTCAGACATTTTAAAGATTCACACAACAAAAGCAGTACCACTCTGAGATGGCAAGCCATTGAAAAAATCAAAACCCCTTTAAGAGGTGGGGACAGGAATTTAATTTTGGGAAAAAGAGAGATGTATTGGATCTTTAAACTCCAAACAAGAGTGCCAAGGGGTCTTAACTCCGAATATGATCTAATTAACTATTGGCAATAACAATAAACAGCATTGTAGAACAATATATATATTCACATAACATTACCAAGCAACCACTAAGTACCACAGATTTATAGATCTCGAAAATTCACATAATATACTATTGAGTAAAAGCTTTGAGTGTTAGACAGAGCATTTAGACAAATGGGTAATACATACACTCTCACGTACCTCAGCAGTAAACAGAATAAAACAATAGAGAAGTAAAAGAAGTGTCTCTGTTATGCACTTACATAAGGATATTGATTAGTAAGCATAATGTACAATAAGTCACCAGTCCAGTGAAACTTATCAGAGGTCTTCAAAGTAGATATTTAAAAACTCCAATAAGAACTTTATTCACTATAGGTACGATTCTCAATTAGTTAGTGTTATGATTTAGGTACATAGTTAATGCACTGAACATGGGTGCTGCGCTAAACAGAGGGTTTAAATACAACGTAAAGTAATATACACAATTTATTTTAAACACCTTAATGATGGTCATACAGTGCATTAGGTCCCAAATCTCAAATAACTTTTCATAGTTTTCCATATCCACACGCATATACAAACACAAGAATGTAACTCTTCAACAAAAGTTAGTAGTTGGTCAGTAGCATAAAATAATCAGGCAGGGAATAGGTTAACACAGCACTTTAGTTCTAACATTGTAAATGTGCAATTTTGTTTTAACCAATTAGAATTAACTTTGTCTTTTAAAAGGTTAGCACTGATGCACTCAATCAAGCTATGATTACGGCACACAGCCGAAACATGTCAGCTTGAGTACACAGTGCTCAATGTTTCTTTGCTGTAGGACCCCTCCAGGGACTTTTTAATGGAGAACAAATAAAGTTGTTTTTAACCTACTTATCTGACCTACGGATCGAATTCTTTCTTCATCTTTTTATATATATATATATATATATATATATATATATATATATATATATATATATATATATATATATCTTGTGTGACTGCAATTTGTGCCCAATCAAACTATATATGCATGGTAGCAGAATGCTTTACGAGTGCAATTCGCCAGCTTTGTGCATCATTCACAATCAGGATTGTTACAATGAAACACGGTTATTATAACACTGCATTATTTTGCGGTCATGCTTATGAATTTGGGAGGTATAGTTTCATGGCAAACATCCTTATGAATATACATGCACTAATAAACTCCAATAGATTAAGGACAACAGGGGGTTAACGGATAGTGAGCCTCAGAGGAGATTAATCACCTGTTTCCCTCTGCTCACAGCCGCATTTTTATTTTTGTGTAGGATCTGTGCAAATAGTGTGTTGAATTTTAACAAGCATAAATGCGGCACCGAAAGGGGCTCTCTTCCTCATTTGGATGCTTCCAAAGCATCCGAATTTACACCCCTAATAAGTAATATATACTGTATATGTATATATAAAAAAAACACCACAGAAATGGACTGAACTATCAAATCAGACTGAGTACACACCACTTGACCATCTAAAATTCACAGCCAACTGCACAGCTTTCAGTGACCCCCAGAGAGTGCTAAGCGAATAGGGAAAATTTTAAACAAAACACAAAGTATGGTACTCTCTTGCAAGCACTCAGCAAGATTAAATGCAAAATGGAAGAGTTACAGTATTTGGTCAAATGGTGCTAGGCCCAGGACCCCGTCAAGGTATGTTCCTCCATGAGTCCTTAACCTACAGCCACACAATGTATGTATGTATGTATATATATATATATATATATATATATATATATATATATATATATATATATATACACACACACACACACACATATATATACATTATGTAATAACACAATAAAAGTTGGATATGTATTTACATGCCTAGAAAGGATCCAGCCTCCCCAAGCTAAATTTTAAGTGCCGCTGGTGAAGGGCACAAAAGGGAGTCTTAGGACTTTAAAGCAGGGTGCCAAGGCCTAAATTTAAGGCACCAGTGGCTTCTTGGCCCTTAGGTTTATAGAGTCCTACATTTGGTATTAAAAGAAGAGAAAAACCTCAATGACTGGAACAACCTGGGGTGTTCACAGTCCTCTATAAATTAGGGAAGAAGGGTAAAACAACCTATATTTAGTTTTCAGTTGAAAGTATGTTCATTTTAATGTAATTGTGCTGTATTATCTGCCCTTGTGACAAACACTATAGGCTAAATTGTGATTATTATAATATAAAGAATATAAATACCAGTCCATTGAAGTCAGGATTTTCTTGTAATTCTGAGACAGGCTGCATGCAGACTTTCATTTACCACACACTGAACTGCTCTGCTTTCTGCCTTCAAGCCAAAATACTGTACACAGATCTGCTATCTATCAGTTGTGCTTTACATATCAACAGCATGCTTATTTTTTAAGCTTTCCAAATCTCCATGGAGACATTCAGTAAATGTAAACTATGAATACTCTATTTTGATGCCATTTTTTACTGTAACAAATCTGCTGAGGTGTCAGACAGAGATGGCACAAATTTTTTTATCTGAAGCACATTGTACGATTTGTTATTAGAGATTCAATTTTGTTTACAACACCAAAAGTAAAGTTCCAATTTACTCACAAAAGTAGCTGCTAAGAGTTCATTGTATTTAAAGCTGCTGCAGGAAAACCCTTTTAAATGGGCTGGGCTATCTCTCCCACCCCCAATGAGGAATTTTATTTGCGCTGCTGTGTCTTGTTTAAAATAAAAGGAAAGCAGAAATTTGTGAAACATGTAACGCACTCCAGCAGGTAAAAAAAAAGATAATTGGGAACATATTAAAGAGGAGACAGTTATACAGTACACTGTCCATTTAACATCTTAAAGGGCCATGATACCCACATGTTGAAACACTTGAAAGTGATGCAGCATAGCTGTAAAAAGCTGACTAGAAAATATCACCTGAACATCTATATGTAAAAAATAAAGTTATTTTACCTCAATAGTTCCTCAGTAGCCACATCCCATTGTAAAGGACTTCTAAGCAGCAAATCAGTATGTCTGTCCTGGGACAGCGAAAGGAGCGAGCATTCGTGCACACTCATCTTATTTCCCTATTCAGTTTAAGGAAGTTTACTATGAAATCTCATGAGAGTTAAGTCAAATCTCATGAGATTACAGTAAAAGAGTTCATGACCTCAGCACTGCTGATGCTGATTGGCTGCAGTTAATTTCTTCATTATTTTTTTTATTTTTTTTTACCTGCAGCTGGCAGCAGCTGAGTATAGCTTTTTACACAGAACTTACTCTGCTGAGTTGAGGAAATTGTGAGGTAAAATATCTTCCTTTTTTTACATAGGGATCCTCAGGTGATATTTTCCTGTCAGCTTTTTACAGTTATACTGCATCCGTTTCAATTGATTTAGCATATGAGTATTATGTCCCTTTAAGATCAATATCTCAAGGTTTTTGTATTGGTTCTTCTGAGATAGAGACAACAATCATAAAGTAAATGTAAGGTTCCTTATTTTATGCAAATTAACATTAGGCTAAGCAGCTAATACAAAGTCACTAAATAATTATCTTCATGGCAGAATGCAATATGTATAAACTAACCATAGAAATAATGTAGGTGCTTAAAAAAAAAAAAAGCATAGTTCATTGTACAGCACTCAAAGTGAAATGTGATTAATCCATTTGACATGGGCTTCAGTTTTGCATCAAGTCATTTTACACTAATCAAATATGTAACAGAGGATCAGATAATAAAGTCATCTTTCAATTAGCTTGCTCCAACTCAAACGACGAACAGCGCAGTCATACAACAAGGAAAGAGCGTATAATATCGCACAGATGAAACTTACCAGTAGTCCGGTTTTCTGATTTATCATCCGCTTGACCTGAATTAGAAGAGAAAAGATAAATGTAATTTGGAGAAAAAAAAATCTAAAAAAGGAGTATAAGGAATATATATATATATATATATATATATATATATATATATATATACGCAGTAAAGCAATATATTCATAGCATTTGCATTGTCTACATGGTATATTTTAAACACTTAGGGCTTTTTAATATATATATATATATATTATATAATATGAATGTACACACCTGAATATCTAATACAAAATAGTAATAACTTTACATCTTAGAATTTTAGTTATAACAAATTACAACCGAGATCAAATCAAAATGTGTTCCCCATGGAGTTAAAACCAAAAAACATTGAAGCAATTCAATTTCATACAGGACAAGAAAATGTGAAGGTATTATATAAACATAAAATGTTTGTAAATCTATTTAATTTTTCTCAAATAAATGAATAAAATGTATCAATCCATGCACTACACTACATTTTACTGTAACAGCTACTGGGAATTTCAGGTGTGTGGCGTGTGGTGCGCAGTTGCAATTACCAACATTCTAATTACCAAAAATAAATGGCAAACGCATGCATGTGTGCCATTTCTGAGCAAAGGCAATCCTAGAGAAACTTCTACAACCATTTATAACAAACAAAAAAATATTTGGTGGCATGAAATATACCAAAACGTGCATAGATCAATACCTTGGGTTGTCTAGTTTAAAAATATAGTTTTGGGGGGTTTCATAGGTAAATGAAAAAAAACAAAGTCTCTATTTCTGATAGCAAGTACTTTGGGTAATTTTTTCTCGGAAATTCATGACAGCAAAGGGGCTAAAGGGATATGAAACCCCAAAAAATATTTTGAAATTCAGACAGAGCATACCATTTAAAAAAAAGTTTCCAAATTACTTCTATTAACAAATTTGCTTCATTCTTTGTTAGAGAGATACCTAAATAGGTGTTTGGAGCACTACATGGCTGCAATCTAATGCCCTTGAAAACGTATAACATTCTTGCAAAACTGCTGCAATATAGTGCTCCAGGCGTGCACACGCCTGAGCTAATGTTACTGCTTTTCAACAAAAGATACCAAGAGTACAAAGAACATTTGATAATAAAAGTCATTTACAAAGTTGTTTAAATTGTATACTCCAGGGGTGTCCAAACTTTGCTCTCCAGAGGTTTTGGAACTACATTTACGATGATGCTCAGCCAGCATTTTATCTAGCTGAGCATCATGGGAAATGTAGTTCCAAAACCTCTGGAGAGCAAAGTTTGGACACCCCTGGTATACTCTATCTGAATCATGAAATGCAACAATCAGTAGCACATAGAAAAGTATGCTGCTTTATACTGCTGTCCAGCACTTAACAAGCAGATGGTGACTCTATGGCATGAATGAAGTACTTGCACACAAGTCTCACTGGCGGCTCACAAGGCTGCTCTTAATGGTTGTCAAACATTTTGTCTATAACATACACTATGAGCAATCAACCCAGATAAGCACAAGCAAAGAAACTACAGTTTTCTCGATGTCTACTTAGTTTATATGCACTTCATCCCTCCAACCACTTGTGAGCATAAGAGACTAATAAAGTAGTTATGGGGAAAGGCATCTTAATAAGCAGTTCTGATCATGATGAAGTGCAAAAAAAAAAGGTTTATACATAACCACACACCAGATGCAGCAAATAAATCTGCAATGGAAAAGGTGTAACAATTTGAAACACTTAAATGGCTTATACTAACGTGTGTAAATGCCTTTATGCTAAAGAATAAAGGAACATTCATTCTATATTAAAGTGAAGGTCCATTTTGATGAATTAGTGACCGGTTTTAATAAACCTATTAAAAACAAAGGCACTTTAATTCATCAAAATTGACATTTCACTGTTTACTTAGAAAACGTACCTTTCAATCCTTGCAGCAGCTCCAGCGATTCCCCCGGCTGCCAGAAGCCTCTGCAGACGTCAAATGACGATCAGGCTTCCTCCAATCACAGCTTCCCCTCGGGGGAATCTTGGCCTGATGCAACGCTGTGATTGGAGGAGGCCGGATTCGTCATTTTGGACCCGAGAAGACTGCTTGTGACAGGCGGAGGAAGTGCTGGAGCGGTAGCTAGCATTAAAAAGGTATGTTTTTGAAGAAAACAGTGAAATGTCAATTTTGATTAATTAAAGTGCCCTTGTTTTTAACAGGTTTATTAAAAACCGGGCACTAATTCATCAAAATGGACCTTCACTTTAAAAAAAACAAAATACATTCCCTATCACTAGGTCCCTCAATAGATACATTGTATGCTCCTCCTAGTTTTGCAGTAGTTCCCTGCTATTTTCAAAATAGAATTAAGCATTTTCGGCTTGCTCCTGCTTAGAAAGTGAGAGTAAGAAACCTTACGTTAAAAAACTAAAAGGAAACTATATGCGGCGCCACTAGGGCTGAATATATATGCGGTATCAGGCTACAAATAACGTTAGATAGTATGAAACTGTCAAAATGTAGTATCAAAATCCCGTAGGATATATATGTAATATGTGCTGAAGGCTCGCACTTCTAAAAAACAATTAAAACATAACAATAAAAAGCATGACAAAAGAAAAAAAATATCACATTTGGATATGACAACATGTAAAACGTCAAACTACGGAAGCCTCAGGAGGCCAACATCAGAGCAACGCGTTTTCGGCTACAAGCCTTTCTCAAGCTCTACTTTCCAGTGTATCTGTAGCCCTTATATACACTCATACAATTTGTTAAAGGGACATGTTTGGAAAATAATTTTTGGTGATTATTTATATAACTATCTTAAAGGGACTCTCAGTCAAAATTAAACTTTCATGATACAGATAGAGTACTAAATGTTAAACTAATTTCCCATTTACTTCCATTAACTAAATGTGCACAGTCTTTTTATATTTACACTTTGAGTCACCAGCTCCTACTGAGCATGTGCAAGACTTCACAGAATATACGTATATGCATTTGTGATTGGCTGATGGCTGTCACATGATACAGGGGGAGTGGAAATAGACATAACTTTGAAATTTGTCAGAAAAAAAAATCTACTACTGATTTGAAGTTCAGACTAAGTGCTATTGTATTGTCTTGTTATCATGCAATTGTTGATTATGAAAATCTACTGTATTTACTGGTCCTTGAATAGATATATGATATGTTAATTGTGCTACTTTATAGCTATATTCATTTGAATAGGTGGAAATAGGTTCTCATATTTTGCACCAAATTCCAAAGTAATATAAACGGCTACAGATATTCCGTTAACAGTTGAGAGCTTTATTTAGAGAAATGTACAGATATAATGTTTCTATAACATTTTAGACTACTTCAGATATTCAAATATTAAAAAAACTCCCATGATTCTAAATCCATCTAAAAATAATCTAATGCAAAACGGATAGAATGGAAAAATAAAACTAAAACATAAATTATGCTTACCAGATAATTTAATTTCCATCTGTATGAGGAGAGTCCACGGTTTCATTGCTTTCTTGCAGGAAAAACTGAACCTGGCCAGAAGGAGGAGGCAGAGACACCCCAGCCATGCTTAAATACCTCCCCCACTCCCCTCATCCTGTCATTCTGCTGAGAGAACAAGGAACAGTAGGAGAAATATCAGGGTATAAATGGTGCCAGAAAAAAAAAATTTGGTCCGCCCAATGGAGAAAACGGACGGGGGCCGTGGACTCTCCTCATACAGATGGAAATTAAATATTCTGGTAAGCATAATTTATGTTTTACGTCTTAATATGAGGAGAGGCCACAGCTTCATTCCTTACTTGTGGGAAACATATACCCAAGTTCTAGAGGACACTGAATGAAACGGGAAGGTAAAATGAGAGGCGGACCCTATTCTGAGGGCACCACAGCCTGTAAAACCTTTCCCCCAAAAGATGCTTCAGTCGAAGCAAAAATGTCAAACTTGTAGACTTTTAAAAAGGTATGTCAGGAGGACAAGGTAGACAACTTACAAACCTGATCTATAGATGCCTCATTCTTGAAGGCACAAGATGAAGTCAGGGCACCACAGCCTGTAAAACCTTTCCCCCAAAAGATGCTTCAGTCGAAGCAAAAATTTCAAACTTGTAGACTTTTAAAAAGGTATGTCAGGAGGACAAGGTAGACAACTTACAAACCTGATCTATAGATGCCTCATTCTTGAAGGCACGAGATGAAGCCATTGCTGTAGTAGAATGAGCCTTAATCCTCTGAGGAGGCTTATGTCCCGCCATTTCATAAGCCCTTTAATGCCGACTGACTCGGCAGGCTTCTTATTCTGCTTGGATATATTCCAGGACTGAGGAGGTTTACAAATTCCCTTGGACTGCTCCAGCTTTGCAGAGGGCTGCTCACGTTGGGATTTGTCCGAACGAAAATTAAGACCTTGTCCCTTAGGCTTGTTCTTAAGCTGCGGTAAAAAGGCACCTTTGCCTCCAGTAACCGTGGATATGATAGAGTCCAAGCCTGGACCAAAAAGAAACATTCCCTTAAATGGGAGGGAAAGAAGTTTAGACTTCGAAGTCATGTCCGCAGAACAAGATTTCAGCCAGAGTGCCCTACGGGCTAGCACAGAAAAACCTCAAGCCTTGACGTTCAGGTGAATAATCTGCATATTTGCATCACAAATAAAAGAATTAGCTACCCTTAAGGCCCTAATTCTTTCCAGGATCATGTCGAGCGGACCCTCCACCTCCATCAACTCAGATAAGGAGTTGTACCAGTAGGTAGCCGCTCCCACAACTGCAGCAACAGCTGCTGCTGGTTGGAACAATATCCCATATGCTGAAGATTTTTTCTCAATAGAGTTTCCAACTTCTTATCCATGGGCTCTTTAAACAACGAACTATCCTCAAGTGGGATAGTAGTGTGTTTAGCAAGCGTGGAGATAGCATTGTCTACCTTAAGGACGGAACCCCACAACTCCAACTGAGAATCGGGAACCGGGAACAATTTCTTAAAGGAAGATGGGAAAAAAGAACCACCAAGTCTTTTCCATTCATTTTTAAGAATGTTCACTATCTTTACGGGAACCGGGAAGGTCTGTGGTACAACCCTGTCCTCATAGACCTTATCTAATTTAGGACTACAAGGTTCCTCAGGTAATTTAGGTTCTGGAACCGCTAAAGTAGCCAACACTTGCTATAGCAGAAAATGTAAGTGTTCAATCCTAAATCTAAAGTCTGGTTCCTCCGCAGCTGGAGGCTTAGAGGCAGCAGATTCCCGATCCAGAAAGAGCATCCTCTGAAGTATTAGAGGAGTCTTCATCATCGGATAATCTTGCATCAGATAAATCCAATAAGCTAGTAGAAGACCCCTGGGAAGGATAGCAATATTTAACCTTTAGCTTGCACTTAGCAGTGCGAGGTAAAGCACTAAAAGCCGCAGACACTGCCATCTGTAACTGTTCAGTAAAGTCTGGCGGTAAAAGGGCCCCTCCAGATGGAGTAATAGGAATGCTACGGGAAGCTGCATGTGTATTAGGAGATGAATGTAGGCTGCGCACCTCACGGGACGGAGACTCCTCAGAGGTAGAAGGCTTAGTAGTACTAAACATATTAGCTTTCTTTGATAAGATTACTTTATCAAGGCATGTGGAACATAATTGAGCAGGTGGTTATAACGTGGCCTCCTCACAATATAGACAGGCATTAGCTTTAGGTAAAGAGGGAGTACCCTCTAACAGTTTCCTCCATAGCTTGCGCTTATAAAAAGGACTAAAAAGATAAAGATAAATGTCACCTTTATACCCCCAATGGCTGGGGCATTCACCACCTCCTATGACCAAGGCCAATACCTCCTATGACCCAAGAGAGAAACTGCTTCGTCTCCAGACACCGCACAGTCAGGAAGAAGAGAATCCCTGTGACCACACTTGGTCACATGGTGCACTATGCAGGACCGCCGCTGCATAACTAAAAGCGCACCAAGCCTAACTGGCTGTGCAGCACTCCAAAGTGAAAGTAAAACCTGTACGTTCCAACATCTGCCTGAGCCACATCTCACACATGTCACAGCATAAACACGATGTTAAAAATATGCGATGAATCTCTCCTGTTCAATAATCCCCTTCCAGAGACATTAACCCTTAATTCCATTCAGATAAAAGGAGTCACACTATGACCCTGTCTTCTTGCGTTATCAAATGTGTATAAAAAAATGAAACAATCTTACTGGAATCTATGCCGTGCAACAGAAACACAGCCTCTCAAGTTTGACAATCTTGTAGCATCACTCCTGACATGGACTTAAGTTATAGAAGCAGGCAGCGAAACTCGTCAACGCTGATTGATTAAGGAGCTGTTAATATGAGTCTGGATGGTTTTTGCAGAAAGACTCTCCCTGCATCTCCAGACTCTAACTTTCATCAATGCTCTCACTGAGAGGCCGACAAGAATACTTAAAACTCCAGTGCCATCTCGAAGAGTACTACCCTCCATAAGGAACTACTCCTGACACTACTCTGCCAACCTCCTGTGATGAAAGGCAAAGAATGACTGGGGGATGAGGGAAGTGGGGGAGGTATTTGAGCCTTTGGCTGGGGTGTCTGCCTCCACCTGGTGGCCAGGTTCAGTATTTCCCACAAGTAAGGAATGAAGCCATGGACTTTCCTCATATTAAGATGGAAATAGATTAAATTAAAATGTATTGTTATAGATTGTTATAAATGTAGGTGTCTAAACTAATTAAAAGGGTCATTATACACTAATTTTTTCTTTGCATAAATGTTTTATAGATGATCTATTTATATAGCCTATAATTTTTTTTGTTTTTAAATGTATAGTTTTGCTTATTTTTAAATAACATTGCTCTGATTTTCAGACTCCTAACCAAGCCCCAAAGTTTTAGGAGCATACCGATAGATACCTACTCCAGCTTGCTCCTGTTTGTGTAAAGGGTCTTTTCATATGCAAAAGAAGGGGGAGGGGGAGTGTCTTATTTCCCACTTGCAGTGGTCTTTCCAGCTACCTTTTAAACAGAGCTTCTAAGTAAGTTTTGAAAGTTTTATACTGGATTATTATATCAGTATCTGTGCATCTTCTTCTTTATAGTATTGTCTATTACATGCAGTTATATGAAAATTGGTGTATACTATCCCTTTAATTCCCTCATATGATCTATTTATAGGGATAAGATTCAGTTAGAATACATTTTTATTTGACTTTTTCAATAAGTGGATTTAGTTAAATATACAGTCGTATGCAAACGTTTAGGCACCCCTGACAATTTCCATGATTTTCATTTATAAATAATTGGGTGCTTGGATAAGCAATTTCATTTTGATCCATCAAATAACTGAAGGACACAGTAATATTTCAGTAGTTAAATGAGGTTTATTGGATTAACAGAAAATGTGCAATATGCATCAAAACGAAATTAGACGTGCATAAATTTGGGCACCCATGTCATTTTGTTGATTTGAATATCTGTAACTACATAGTACTGATTAATTGGAACACACAATTAGTTTGGTGAGCTGATTAACTTCATAGACAGTTGCATCCAATTATGAGAAAAGGTATTTCAGGTGGCCAATTGCAAGTAGTTGTTCTTTTTGACTCTCCTCTGAAGAGTGGCAACATGGGGGCCTCAAAACAACTCTCAAATTACCTTGAAAACAAAGATTGTTCAACATTATGGTTTAGAGGAAGACTACAAAAAGCTATTGCAGAGATTTAAGCTGTCAGTGTCCACTGTGAGGAACATAGTGAGGAAATGGAAGACCACAGGCACAGTTCTTGTTAAGGCCAGAAGTGACAGGCCAAGTAAAATATCGGCGAGGCAAAGGATGGTGAGAACGGTCAAAAACAGCCCACATACCACCTCCAAAGACCTACAACATCATCTTGCTGCAGATGGGGTCACTGTGCATCATACAACAATTCAGTGCACTTTGCACAAGGAGAAGCTGTATGGGAGAGTGATGCCACGCCACAAACAGTCTCGCTTGAGGTATGCAAACACACATTTGGGTGCCTAAACTTTGCATACGACTGTAATTTTATGTAGTCTAATTTAACTATATTTATTTTCTGAGAATAAATTCATTAGTTGGTTATAAGTATGTTAACGGTTTTTTTTATAGTTATTATGCTAGTGTTTTAAATATTTTTAAAAGTTTTAATGTGCTCTTGTTATTTAATCATTTTTAAAAAAAAAAAATTCTATTTCTTAAGATTCAGTGAGAATTCAATTTTATGTGAGTTTTTCAATAAGTGGATTTAGTTAAATATACAGTAAATTTATTCAGTTTAATTTAACTATTATATTATATTTTTAAATGTTTTAATGTGCTCATGTTATTTAATTCATTAAAAAACAACCTATTTCTATTTTTTGATTGAGTCCTCTGGGTGTGAGTGCTTTTAATTCATATATCCATTTTGTAGTCGGTCCTTTTTCATGTCTAGGATAGAAGTTTGATTTCTTTTTCAATTGGGAATGTAAGTAACCTCGTGTGTCTTAAAGGACCAGTCAACATTGTAGATTTGCATAATTAACAAATGCATGATAAGAAAACAATGCAATAGCACTTACTCTGAACTTCAAATGAGTAGTAGATTTTTGTTAAATAAATTGCAAAGTTGTGTCTATTTCCACTCCCCCTGTACCATGTGACAGCCATCAGCCAATCACAAATGCATATACGTATATGCTGTGAATTTTTGCACATGCTCAGTAGGAGTTGATGACTCAAAAAGTGTAAATCTAAAAAGACTGTGCACATGTTAATGGAAGTAAATTGGAAAGTTGTTTAAAATTGCATGCTCTATCTGAATCATGAAGTTTAATTTTGACTTGAGTGTCCCTTTAAGTTTTCCTCTGCTCTTTTTTCTAACCCTGTCTTGAGTATATCTTCATGGGACTTACTTAGTGTTGTACTGCTTAAGTTAAAAATTGCTTTTTCACTTATTTGTGACTCCTTAGCCTTATTTTTTTTGTATTCATTTTGATCCACCTCTTGTGCCTCTTTTTCTGAGGCCCTTCTTCTTTGATTTTCTCTTTGGGGTAAAGGGCCTTTTTCTGGTGTTCTCTGGTCTAATTATAAAAAATGGGAGCTGTCAACCTCTCTATGTTCCCTAACCTCTCTGTTTTTCTTTTTCTTGTGTGTTCTGAGCATTCTCTATTTTTTTGAGCTGTCAGATTTGGGGTATGCTTCTGCTCCATTACCAACATTTCTCAATACCAGTTACTGGTATTAAATTGTGCCTCTTCCCTACAATTGTAGTGGGGTTTAAAACCTCTCATGTTTGTAGTCCATTCCTCTCTTTTTTTTCATATTGTTTAGGATTATAGTATCTACTCCCATTTTAAAAATGGTTTCTATTGTAGCTTTCCCTTTCTTGATTCTCATATCCTTCGCTTTCCTGTGCATAGTAACTTCTATTTTTTTTGTATTTGTTCATTATATTAATGTCTCCCTTCTCCATTATGTCTGCAGGAATATTGTTACAAAACCAGTTGACAAGGGTGGAGGGATGGTGATCCTAGACACAAAAGACTATGTAAATATGTGCAATAATATTCTGCAAGATCCCAAAACCTATAAAAAGATAGTTAAACCCAACCACACAATTTAATGCAGCTTTAAATAATATATTGAATATAGCTACCACTGAAGGCATATTAAGCGAAAAAGAAAAATACTATATTTATCAAGACCATCCAAGAATTTGCCTGTTCTACAGCTTACCCAAAATTCTTAGGACATTTATATCCCCTCCAGGTAGACCTATTGTCTCCGGAATAAACTCCATATCATCCAATTTGTCAGAGTATATAGATAAATACCTACAAAAATATGTAAAAGAACTGCCATTGTATCTTAAAGACTCAACTGATATACTTAATACCCTAGACAAGATAGAATGGAAAGATAAGTATATGCTAGCTATTTGTGATGTAGCCTCTTTATACACCTGTATAACACATAAAGATGGCATAGAAGCAGCCAGACATTTTTTGAAAGGAGATACTTTACTAAAGGAGAGACAGATAGACATTATATTAGAGGGGATACAATACATATTGACTCAATTATTTCTCGTTTCAAGATGAATATTATCACGGCTATGGGGACCAGATTTGCCCCAAGTTTTGCAAACCTCTTTATGGGGTTATGGGAGCAGGAGTTTCTCCAATCCCAGCAGCTTGTGGCAAATCTGGTCCTCTATAGATGCTACATTGATGTCATCATAATTTGGAAAGGGACAGAAACAGAATTCCAACAATTTCTAATGGCAATGAATGATAATAATAAAAACATTAAATTTGCAAGTGAGATAAAGAGAAAATTAATTTTCTGGACCTAGAAATCTACATTACAGATGGAAAGATAAACACTAAAACTTACTTCAAACCCATAGACGCTAATAATTATATACATTAAAATAGCTGCATGTGTATTTTCCTCACATATGATTCAAAGTGTTTTATTTCAAGTGTACTAATTTCATTATTGGCCACCCTTCACTGGTTAGGGACACACACCACAAGTATCATTTTTATCACACCAACACTAGCAATATCAGGATCTCTACACAACATTTGGATCCCCCACTCAAGTTAGATTTTTCAACCAAGCACACCACAATGCTGGTCCCCTTCATGGATCCATGATTCAAAAATTGACAACACACAATTATTATCATGATATGTGATTTTATTCAACTGCAATTTTATTCATTGTGATTTTAATTCATTTTATTTATTGTTCATCAGTGTACATAATTATTTGGTTATATATTGGATTGTTTTTTATTGTATAATTGCGATTAAGTATTTTTAATACACTCATCATGATCGGTAAGATTACCTTTCAACCTGTCCCTCAAACTGACAATAGGTACAACCACCCCTTCCATTAGTTACCTCTGCCTTTCTTAGGCGCTTTGTACATTTTCTACAATAAATTATTTGTGCCCTTTATTACAAAATACTATCAAAATAACTATATTCTAGAAAAAAATATACAAAAACATAATTTATGCTTACCTGATAAATTTATTTCTCTTGTAGTGTATCCAGTCCACGGATCATCCATTACTTATGGGATATTCTCCTTCCCAACAGGAAGTTGCAAGAGGATCACCCACAGCAGAGCTGCTATATAGCTCCTCCCCTAACTGCCATATCCAGTCATTCGACCGAAACAAACAGAGAAAGGAAAAACCATAGGGTGCAGTGGTGACTGTAGTTTAATTAAATTTTAGACCTGTCTTAAAATGACAGGGCGGGTCGTGGACTGGATACACTACAAGAGAAATAAATTTATCAGGTAAGCATAAATTATGTTTTCTCTTGTTAAGTGTATCCAGTCCACGGATCATCCATTACTTATGGGATAGCAATACCAAAGCTAAAGTACACGGATGATGGGAGGGACAAGGCAGGGATTAGGCGGAAGGAACCACTGCCTGAAGAACCTTTCTCCCAAAAACAGCCTCCGAAGAAGCAAAAGTATCAAATTTGTAAAATTTTGAAAAAGTGTGAAGCGAAGACCAAGTCGCGGCCTTGCAAATCTGTTCAACAGAGGCCTCATTTTTAAAGGCCCAGATGGAAGCCACAGCTCTAGTAGAATGAGCTGTAATTCTTTCAGGGGATGCTGTCCAGCAGTCTCATAGGCTAGGCATATAATACTCCGAAGCCAAAAGGAAAGAGAGGTTGCCGAAGATATTTGACCTCTCCTCTGTCCAGAATAAACGACAAACAGGGAAGATGTTTGACGAAAATCTTTAGTAGCTTGTAAGTAAAACTTCAAGGCACGGACTACGTCCAGATTATGTAAAAGACGTTCCTTCTTTGAAGAAGGATTAGGACACAATGATGGAACAACAATCTCTTGATTGATATTCTTGTTAGAAACCACCTTAGGTAAAAACCCAGGTTTGGTACGCAGAACTACCTTATCTGCATGAAAAATCAGATAAGGAGAATCACATTGTAAGGCAGATAGCTCAGAGACTCTCCGAGCCGAGGAAATAGCCATCAAAAACATAACTTTCCAAGATAAAAGCTTAATATCAATGGAATGAAGGGGTTCAAACGGAATTCCTTGAAGAACTTTAAGAACCAAGTTTAAGCTCCATGGGGGAGCAACAGGTTTAAACACAGGCTTAATTCTAACCAAAGCCTGACAAAATGCCTGGACGTCTGCAACTTCTGCCAGACGCTTGTGCAAAAGAATAGACAGAGCAGAAATCTGTCCCTTTAAGGAACTAGCTGATAATGCTTTGTCCAAACCCTCTTGGAGAAAGGACAATATCCTAGGAATCCTAACCTTACTCAATGAGTAATTCTTGGATTCACACCAGTAAAGATATGTACGCCATATCTTGTGATAGATTTTCCTGGTAACAGGCTTTCGTGCCTGTATTAAGGTATCAATGACTGATTCGGAGAAGCCACGCTTTGATAGAATCAAGCGTTCAATCTCCATGCAGTCAGTCTCAGAGAAATTAGATTTGGATGATTGAAAGGACCTTGTATTAGAAGGTCCTGTCTTAGAGTCCATGGTAGAAAGGATGACATGTCCACTAGGTCTGCATACCAGGTCCTGCGTGGCCACGCAGGCGCTATTAGAATCACCGATGCTCTCTCCTGTTTGATTTTGGCAATCAGTCGAGGGAGCAGAGGAAACGGTGGAAACACCTAAGCCAGGTTGAAGAACCAAGGCGCTGCTAGAGCATCTATCAGCGTCGCTTCTGGGTCCCTGGACCTGGATCCGTAACAAGGAAGCTTGGCGTTCTGGCGAGACGCCATGAGATCCAACTCTGGTTTGCCCCAACGATGAATCAACTGAGCAAACACCTCCGGATGGAGTTCCCACTCCCCCGGGTGAAAAGTCTGACGACTTAGAAAATCCGCCTCCCAGTTCTCCACTCCTGGGATATGGATTGCTGACAGGTGGCAAGAGTGAGTCTCTGCCCAGCGAATTATTTTTGAGACTTCTAACATCGCTAGGGAACTCCTGGTTCCCCCTTAATGGTTAATGTAAGCCACAGTCGTGATATTGTCCGACTGAAATCTGATGAACCTCAGTGTTGCTAACTGAGGCCAAACCAGAAGAGCATTGAATATTGCTCTTAACTCCAGAATATTTATCGGAAGGAGTTTCTCCTCCTGAGTCCACGATCCCTGTGCCTTCAGGGAGTTCCAGACTGCACCCCAACCTAGAAGGCTGGCATCTGTTGTTACAATTGTCCAATCTGGCCTGCGAAAGGTCATACCCTCGGACAGGTGGACCCGAGACAACCACCAGAGAAGAGAATCTCTGGTCTCTTGATCCAGATTTAGCAGAGGCGACAAATCTGTGTAATCCCCATTCCACTGAATTAGCATGCATAATTGCAGCGGTCTGAGATGTAGGCGCGCAAATGGCACTATGTCCATTGCCGCTACCATTAAGCCGATTACCTGCATACACTGAGCCACCGAAGGGCGCGGAATGGAATGAAGAATACGGCAAGCATTTAGAAGCTTTGATAACCTGGACTCCGTCAGGTAAATTTTCATCTCTACAGAATCAATAAGAGTCCCTAAGAAGGAGACTCTTGTGAGTGGGGATAGAGAACTCTTTTCCTCGTTCACTTTCCACCCGTGCGATCTCAGAAATGCCAGAACTATCTCTGTATGAGACTTGGCAATTTGAAAGCTTGACGCCTGTATCAGGATGTCGTCCAGATACGGAGCCACCGCTATGCCTCGCGGTCTTAGAACCGCCAGAAGTGAGCCCAGAACCTTCGTAAAGATTCTTGGGGCTGTAGCCAACCCGAAGGGAAGAGCTACAAATTGGTAATGCCTGTCTAGAAAGGCAAACCTTAGGAACCGATGATGATCTTTGTGAATCGGTATGTGAAGGTAGGCATCCTTTAAGTCCACTGTGGTCATGTACTGACCCTCTTGGATCATGGGTAGGATGGTCCGAATAGTTTCCATTTTGAAAGATGGAACTCTGAGGAATTTGTTTAAGATCTTTAGAACCAAAATTGGTCTGAAGGTTCCCACTTTTTTGGGAACCACAAACAGATTTGAATAAAAACCCTGTCCTAGTTCCGTCCGCGGAACTGGATGGATCACTCCCATTACTAGGAGGTCTTGCACACAGCGTAGGAATGCCTCTTTCTTTATCTGATTTGCAGATAACCTTGAAAGATGAAATCTCCCTTGTGGAGGGGAAGCTTTGAAGTCCGGAAGATATCCCTGAGATATGATCTCCAACGCCCAGGGATCCTGAACATCTCTTGCCCACGCCTGGGCGAAGAGAAAAAGTCTGCCACCTACTAGATCCATCGCCGGATAGGGGGCCGTTCCTTCATGCTGTCTTAGAGGCAGCAGCAGGCTTTCTGGCCTGCTTGACTTTGTTCCAGGACTGGTTAGGTTTCCAGGCCTGCTTAGATTGAGCAAAAGTTCCCTCTTGTCTTGAAGCGGAGGAAGTTGATGCTGCACCTGCCTTGGAATTTCGAAAGGCACGAAAATTAGACTGTTTGGCCTTTGATTTGGCCCTGTCCTGAGGAAGGGTATGACCCTTACCTCCAGTAATGTCAGCAATAATTTCTTTCAAACCAGGCCCGAATAAGGTTTGCCCCTTGAAAGGAATGTTGAGTAATTTAGACTTTGAAGTCACATCAGCTGACCAGGATTTGAGCCATAGCGCCCTACGCGCCTAGATGGCGAATCCGGAATTCTTAGCCGTTAGTTTAGTCAAATGAACAATGGCATCAGAAACAAATGAGTTAGCTAGCTTAAGAGTTCTAAGCTTGTCAACAATTTCAGTCAATGGAGCTGTATGGATGGCCTCTTCCAGGGCCTCAAACCAGAATGCCGCAGCAGCAGTGACAGGCGCAATGCATGCAAGGGGCTGTAAAATAAAATCTTGTTGAATAAACATTTTCTTAAGGTAACCCTCTAATTTTTTATCCATTGGATCTGAAAAAGCACAACTGTCCTCAACCGGGATAGTGGTACGCTTTGCTAAAGTAGCAACTGCTCCCTCCACCTTAGGGACAGTCTGCCATAAGTCCCATGTAGTGGCATCTATTGGAAACATTTTTCTAAATATAGGAGGTGGGGAAAAGGGCACACCGGGCCTATCCCACTCCTTACTAATAATTTCTGTAAGCCTTTTAGGTATTGGAAAAACATCAGTACTCACCGGCACTGCATAGTATTTATCCAGCCTACACAATTTCTCTGGCACTGCAATTGTGTCACAGTCATTCAGAGCAGCTAATACCTCCCCAAGCAATACACGGAGGTTCTCAAGCTTAAATTTAAAATTAGAAATCTCTGAATCAGGTCTCCCCGAATCAGAGACGTCACCCACAGACTGAAGCTCTCCGTCCTCAGGTTCTGCATATTGTGACGCAGTATCAGACATGGCTCTTACAGCATCTACGCGCTCTGTATCTCATCTAACGCCAGAGCTATCGCGCTTGCCTCTCAATTCAGGCAATCTGGATAATACCTCTGACAGGGTATTATTCATGATTGCAGCCATGTCCTGCAAAGTAATCGCTATGGGCGTCCCTGATGTACTTGGTGCCATATTAGCGTGCGTCCCTTGAGCGGGAGGCGAAGGGTCCGACACGTGGGGAGAGTTAGTCGGCATAACTTCCCCCTCGACAGACCCATCTGGTGACAATTCTTTTATAGATAAAGACTGATCTTTACTTTTTAAGGTGAAATCAATACATTTAGTACACATTCTCCTATGGGGCTCCACCATGGCTTTTAAACATAATGAACAAGTATCCTCTGTTTCAGACATGTTTGTACAGACTAGCAATGAGACTAGCAAGCTTGGAAAACACTTTAAAGCAAGTTAACAAGCAATATAAAAAAACATTACTGTGCCTTTAAGAGAAACAAATTTTGACAAAATTTGAAATAACAGTGAAAAAAGGCAGTTACACTAACAAAAATTTTACAGTGTATGTAACAAGTCAGCAGAGCATTGCACCCACTTGCAAATGGATGATTAACCCCTTAATAACAAAAACAGAATAATAAATGACAAAAACGTTTTTTAAACACAGTCACAACAACTGGCACAGTCTACTGTGATTGTTACCCTCCTCAAAAACGACTTTGAAGCCTTTTGAGCCCTTCAGAGATGTCCTGTATCATACAGAGGGAAGCTGAATGTCTCTGTCAGTATTTTTAGCTCCACAGAAAAACACTAAAATAGGCCCTTCCCACTCATATTGCAACAGTGGAAAGCTTCAGGAAACTGTCTCTAGGCAGAAATCAAACCAGCCATGTGGAAAAAAACTAGGCCCCAATAAGTTTTGTCACCAAACATATATAAAAACGATTAACATGCCAGCAAACGTTTTATATTACATTTTTATAAGAGTATGCATCTCTATTAATAAGCCTGATACCAGTAGCTATCACTGCATTTAAGGCTTTACTTACATTAATCCGGTATAAGCAGCATTTTCTAGCAAATTCCATCCTTAGAAAAATATTAACTGCACATACCGTATTGCAGGAAAACCTGCACGCCATTCCCTCTCTGAAGTTACCTCACTCCTCAGAATATGTGAGAACAGCCATGGATCTTAGTTACTTCTGCTAAGATCATAGAAAATGCAGGCAGATTCTTCTTCTAAATACTGCCTGAGATAAACTGCACACTCCGGTACCATTTAAAAATAACAAACTTTTGATTGAAGAAATAAACTAAGTATAAAACACCACACTCCTCTCACGACCTCCATCTTGGTTGAGGCTTGCAAGAGAATGACTGGATATGGCAGTTAGGGGAGGAGCTATATAGCAGCTCTGCTGTGGGTGATCCTCTTGCAACTTCCTGTTGGGAAGGAGAATATGCCATAAGTAATGGATGATCCGTGGACTGGATACACTTAACAAGAGAAAACACTGGCCAATATTAAACAGTGATAATAAAATAGGATACGTTACCTTAATTTCCAAACATAGTATATAAGAAAGCAAAACATTTGAAATCTAAATTAGCACCCACTGAAATTAAAAAGAAAAAAATACAAGATAAAGACTTATTGGGAAAAAAATTAGAAGGTTTTTATCCTTGCCATATATGCAAAGCTTGCAACCTTACCAAAAAGAAAAAGTAGTACAATCAACAGTCACAAAGAAAAAAACAGAATTTATGTTTACCTGATAAATTACTTTCTCCAACGGTGTGTCCGGTCCACGGCGTCATCCTTACTTGTGGGATATTCTCTTCCCCAACAGGAAATGGCAAAGAGCCCAGCAAAGCTGGTCACATGATCCCTCCTAGGCTCCGCCTTCCCCAGTCATTCGACCGACGTAAAGGAGGAATATTTGCATAGGAGAAATCATATGATACCGTGGTGACTGTAGTTAGAGAAAATAAATCATCAGACCTGATTAAAAAACCAGGGCGGGCCGTGGACCGGACACACCGTTGGAGAAAGTATTTTATCAGGTAAACATAAATTCTGTTTTCTCCAACATAGGTGTGTCCGGTCCACGGCGTCATCCTTACTTGTGGGAACCAATACCAAAGCTTTAGGACACGGATGATGGGAGGGAGCAAATCAGGTCACCTAGATGGAAGGCACCATGGCTTGCAAAACCTTTCTCCCAAAAATAGCCTCAGAAGAAGCAAAAGTATCAAATTTGTAAAATTTAGTAAAAGTGTGCAGTGAAGACCAAGTCGCTGCCCTACATATCTGATCAACAGAAGCCTCGTTCTTGAAGGCCCATGTGGAAGCCACGGCCCTAGTGGAATGAGCTGTGATTCTTTCAGGAGGCTGCCGTCCGGCAGTCTCATAAGCCAATCTGATGATGCTTTTAAGCCAAAAAGAGAGAGAGGTAGAAGTTGCTTTTTGACCTCTCCTTTTACCAGAATAAACAACAAACAAGGAAGATGTTTGTCTGAAATCCTTTGTAGCCTCTAAATAGAATTTTAGAGCCCGAACTACATCCAAATTGTGCAACAAACGTTCCTTCTTTGAAACTGGATTCGGACACAAAGAAGGCACGACTATCTCCTGGTTAATATTTTTGTTAGAAACAACTTTCGGAAGAAAACCAGGTTTAGTACGCAAAACCACCTTATCTGCATGGAACACCAGATAAGGAGGAGAACACTGCAGAGCAGATAACTCTGAAACTCTTCTAGCAGAAGAAATTGCAACCAAAAACAAAACTTTCCAAGATAATAACTTGATATCAACGGAATGTAGGGGTTCAAACGGAACCCCCTGAAGAACTGAAAGAACTAAATTAAGACTCCAAGGAGGAGTCAAAGGTTTGTAAACAGGCTTGATTCTAACCAGAGCCTGAACAAAAGCTTGAACATCTGGCACAGCCGCCAGCTTTTTGTGAAGTAAAACAGATAAAGCAGAAATCTGTCCCTTCAAAGAACTTGCAGATAATCCTATCTCCAAACCTTCTTGAAGAAAGGATAGAATCTTAGGAATTTTTATCTTGTTCCATGGGAATCCTTTAGATTCACACCAACAGATATATTTTTTCCATATTTTATGGTAGATTTTTCTAGTTACAGGCTTTCTGGCCTGAACAAGAGTATCAATGACAGAATCTGAGAACCCTCGCTTTGATAAAATCAAGCGTTCAATCTCCAAGCAGTCAGTTGGAGTGAGGCCAGATTCGGATGTTCGAACGGACCTTGAACAAGAAGGTCCTGTCTCAAAGGTAGCTTCCATGGTGGAGCCAATGACATATTCACCAGATCTGCATACCAAGTCCTGCGTGGCCACGCAGGAGCTATCAAGATCACCGATACCCTTTCCTGTTTGATCCTGGCTACCAGCCTGGGAATGAGAGGAAACGGTGGGAACACATAAGCTAGGTTGAAGCTCCAAGGTGCTACTAGTGCATCCACTAGAGTCGCCTTGGGATCCCTGGATCTGGACCCGTAGCAAGGAACCTTGAAGTTCTGACGAGACGCCATCAGATCCATGTCTGGAATGCCCCACAATTGAATTATTTGGGCAAAGATTTCCGGATGGAGTTCCCACTCCCCCGGATGAAATGTCTGACGACTCAGAAAATCCGCTTCCCAATTTTCCACTCCTGGGATGTGGATTGCAGACAAGTGGCAGGAGTGAGTCTCCGCCCATGGAATTATTTTGGTCACTTCTTCCATCGCCAGGGAACTCCTTGTTCCCCCCTAATGGTTGATATACGCAACAGTCGTCATGTTGTCTGATTGAAACCGTATGAATTTGGCCTTTGCTAGCTGAGGCCAAGCCTTGAGAGCATTGAATATCGCTCTCAGTTCCAGAATATTTATCGGGAGAAGAGATTCTTCCCGAGACCAAAGACCCTGAGCTTTCAGGGGTTCCCAGACCGCGCCCCAGCCCACCAGACTGACGTCGGTCGTGACAATGACCCACTCTGGTCTGCGGAAGCTCATCCCTTGTGACAGGTTGTCCAGGGTCAGCCACCAACTGAGTGAATCTCTGGTCCTCTGATCTACTTGTATCGTCGGAGACAAGTCTGTATAATCCCCATTCCACTGACTGAGCATGCACAGTTGTAATGGTCTTAGATGAATTCGCGCAAAAGGAACTATGTCCATTGCCGCGACCATCAAACCTATTACTTCCATGCACTGCGCTATGGAAGGAAGAAGAACAGAATGAAGTACTTGACAAGAGCTTAGAAGTTTTGATTTTCTGGCCTCTGTCAGAAAAAACAGAATTTATGTTTACCTGATAAATTACTTTCTCCAACGGTGTGTCCGGTCCACGGCGTCATCCTTACTTGTGGGATATTCTCTTCCCCAACAGGAAATGGCAAAGAGCCCAGCAAAGCTGGTCACATGATCCCTCCTAGGCTCCGCCTACCCCAGTCATTCGACCGACGTTAAGGAGGAATATTTGCAAAGGAGAAACCATATGATACCGTGGTGACTGTAGTTAAAGAAAATAAATTATCAGACCTGATTAAAAAACCAGGGCGGGCCGTGGACCGGACACACCGTTGGAGAAAGTAATTTATCAGGTAAACATAAATTCTGTTTTCTCCAACATAGGTGTGTCCGGTCCACGGCGTCATCCTTACTTGTGGGAACCAATACCAAAGCTTTAGGACACGGATGATGGGAGGGAGCAAATCAGGTCACCTAGATGGAAGGCACCACGGCTTGCAAAACCTTTCTCCCAAAAATAGCCTCAGAAGAAGCAAAAGTATCAAACTTGTAAAATTTGGTAAAAGTGTGCAGTGAAGACCAAGTCGCTGCCCTACATATCTGATCAACAGAAGCCTCGTTCTTGAAGGCCCATGTGGAAGCCACAGCCCTAGTGGAATGAGCTGTGATTCTTTCGGGAGGCTGCCGTCCGGCAGTCTCGTAAGCCAATCTGATGATGCTTTTAATCCAAAAAGAGAGAGAGGTAGAAGTTGCTTTTTGACCTCTCCTTTTACCGGAATAAACAACAAACAAGGAAGATGTTTGTCTAAAATCCTTTGTAGCATCTAAATAGAATTTTAGAGCGCGAACAACATCCAAATTGTGCAACAAACGTTCCTTCTTCGAAACTGGTTTCGGACACAGAGAAGGTACGATAATCTCCTGGTTAATGTTTTTGTTAGAAACAACTTTTGGAAGAAAACCAGGTTTAGTACGTAAAACCACCTTATCTGCATGGAACACCAGATAAGGAGGAGAACACTGCAGAGCAGATAATTCTGAAACTCTTCTAGCAGAAGAAATTGCAACCAAAAACAAAACTTTCCAAGATAATAACTTAATATCAACGGAATGTAAGGGTTCAAACGGAACCCCCTGAAGAACTGAAAGAACTAAGTTGAGACTCCAAGGAGGAGTCAAAGGTTTGTAAACAGGCTTGATTCTAACCAGAGCCTGAACAAAGGCTTGAACATCTGGCACAGCTGCCAGCTTTTTGTGAAGTAACACAGACAAGGCAGAAATCTGTCCCTTCAGGGAACTTGCAGATAATCCTTTTTCCAATCCTTCTTGAAGGAAGGATAGAATCTTAGGAATCTTAACCTTGTCCCAAGGGAATCCTTTAGATTCACACCAACAGATATATTTTTTCCAAATTTTGTGGTAAATCTTTCTAGTTACAGGCTTTCTGGCCTGAACAAGAGTATCGATAACAGAATCTGAGAACCCTCGCTTCGATAAGATCAAGCGTTCAATCTCCAAGCAGTCAGCTGGAGTGAGACCAGATTCGGATGTTCGAACGGACCTTGAACAAGAAGGTCTCGTCTCAAAGGTAGCTTCCATGGTGGAGCCGATGACATATTCACCAGATCTGCATACCAAGTCCTGCGTGGCCACGCAGGAGCTATCAAGATCACCGACGCCCTTTCCTGATTGATCCTGGCTACCAGCCTGGGGATGAGAGGAAACGGCGGGAATACATAAGCTAGTTTGAAGGTCCAAGGTGCTACTAGTGCATCCACTAGAGCCGCCTTGGGATCCCTGGATCTGGACCCGTAGCAAGGAACTTTGAAGTTCTGACGAGAGGCCATCAGATCCATGTCTGGAATGCCCCACAGTTGAGTGACTTGGGCAAAGATTTCCGGATGGAGTTCCCACTCCCCCGGATGCAATGTCTGACGACTCAGAAAATCCGCTTCCCAATTTTCCACTCCTGGGATGTGGATAGCAGACAGGTGGCAGGAGTGAGACTCCGCCCATAGAATGATTTTGGTCACTTCTTCCATCGCCAGGGAACTCCTTGTTCCCCCCTGATGGTTGATGTACGCAACAGTTGTCATGTTGTCTGATTGAAACCGTATGAACTTGGCCCTCGCTAGCTGAGGCCAAGCCTTGAGAGCATTGAATATCGCTCTCAGTTCCAGAATATTTATCGGTAGAAGAGATTCTTCCCGAGACCAAAGACCCTGAGCTTTCAGGGATCCCCAGACCGCGCCCCAGCCCATCAGACTGGCGTCGGTCGTGACAATGACCCACTCTGGTCTGCGGAAGGTCATCCCTTGTGACAGGTTGTCCAGGGACAGCCACCAACGGAGTGAGTCTCTGGTCCTCTGATTTACTTGTATCCTCGGAGACAAGTTTGTATAGTCCCCATTCCACTGACTGAGCATGCACAGTTGTAATGGTCTTAGATGAATGCGCGCAAAAGGAACTATGTCCATCGCCGCTACCATCAAACCTATCACTTCCATGCACTGCGCTATGGAAGGAAGAGGAACGGAATGAAGTATCCGACAAGAGTCTAGAAGTTTTGTTTTTCTGGCCTCTGTCAGAAAAATCCTCATTTCTAAGGAGTCTATTATTGTTCCCAAGAAGGGAACCCTTGTTGACGGAGATAGAGAACTCTTTTCCACGTTCACTTTCCATCCATGAGATCTGAGAAAGGCCAGGACGATGTCCGTGTGAGCCTTTGCTTGAGGAAGGGACGACGCTTGAATCAGAATGTCGTCCAAGTAAGGTACTACAGCAATGCCCCTTGGTCTTAGCACAGCTAGAAGGGACCCTAGTACCTTTGTGAAAATCCTTGGAGCAGTGGCTAATCCGAAAGGAAGCGCCACGAACTGGTAATGCTTGTCCAGGAATGCGAACCTTAGGAACCGATGATGTTCCTTGTGGATAGGAATATGTAGATACGCATCCTTTAAATCCACCGTGGTCATGAATTGACCTTCCTGGATGGAAGGAAGAATTGTTCGAATGGTTTCCATTTTGAACGATGGAACCTTGAGAAACTTGTTTAAGATCTTGAGATCTAAGATTGGTCTGAACGTTCCCTCTTTTTTGGGAACTATGAACAGATTGGAGTAGAACCCCATCCCTTGTTCTCCTAATGGAACAGGATGAATCACTCCCATTTTTAACAGGTCTTCTACACAATGTAAGAATGCCTGTCTCTTTATATGGTCTGAAGACAATTGAGACCTGTGGAACCTCCCCCTTGGGGGAAGCCCCTTGAATTCCAGAAGATAACCTTGGGAGACTATTTCTAGCGCCCAAGGATCCAGAACATCTCTTGCCCAAGCCTGAGCGAAGAGAGAGAGTCTGCCCCCCACCAGATCCGGTCCCGGATCGGGGGCCAACATTTCATGCTGTCTTGGTAGCAGTGGCAGGTTTCTTGGCCTGCTTTCCCTTCTTCCAGCCTTGCATTGGTCTCCAAGCTGGCTTGGCTTGAGAAGTATTACCCTCTTGCTTAGAGGACGTAGCACTTTGGGCTGGTCCGTTTCTACGAAAGGGACGAAAAACAGAATTTATGTTTACCTGATAAATTTCTTTCTCCAACGGTGTGTCCGGTCCACGGCGTCATCCTTACTTGTGGGATATTCTCTTCCCCAACAGGAAATGGCAAAGAGCCCAGCAAAGCTGGTCACATGATCCCTCCTAGGCTCCGCCTACCCCAGTCATTCGACCGACGTTAAGGAGGAATAATAGCATAGGAGAAACCACATGGTACCGTGGTGACTGTAGTTAAAGAAAATAAATTATCAGACCTGATTTAAAAACCAGGGCGGGCCGTGGACCGGACACACCGTTGGAGAAAGAAATTTATCAGGTAAACATAAATTCTGTTTTCTCCAACATAGGTGTGTCCGGTCCACGGCGTCATCCTTACTTGTGGGAACCAATACCAAAGCTTTAGGACACGGATGAAGGGAGGGAGCAAATCAGGTCACCTAAATGGAAGGCACCACGGCTTGCAAAACCTTTCTCCCAAAAATAGCCTCAGAAGAAGCAAAAGTATCAAACTTGTAAAATTTGGTAAAAGTGTGCAGTGAAGACCAAGTCGCTGCCCTACATATCTGATCAACAGAAGCCTCGTTCTTGAAGGCCCATGTGGAAGCCACAGCCCTAGTGGAATGAGCCGTGATTCTTTCGGGAGGCTGCCGTCCGGCAGTCTCGTAAGCCAATCTGATGATGCTTTTAATCCAAAAAGAGAGAGAGGTAGAAGTTGCTTTTTGACCTCTCCTTTTACCTGAATAAACAACAAACAGGGAAGATGTTTGTCTAAAATCCTTTGTAGCATCTAAATAGAATTTTAGAGCGCGAACAACATCCAAATTGTGCAACAAGCGTTCCTTCTTTGAAACTGGTTTCGGACACAGAGAAGGTACGATAATCTCCTGGTTAATGTTTTTGTTAGAAACAACTTTCGGAAGAAAACCAGGTTTAGTACGTAAAACCACCTTATCTGCATGGAACACCAGATAAGGAGGAGAACACTGCAGAGCAGATAATTCTGAAACTCTTCTAGCAGAAGAAATTGCAACTAAAAACAAAACTTTCCAAGATAATAACTTAATATCAACGGAATGTAAGGGTTCAAACGGAACCCCCTGAAGAACTGAAAGAACTAAATTGAGACTCCAAGGAGGAGTCAAAGGTTTGTAAACAGGCTTGATTCTAACCAGAGCCTGAACAAAGGCTTGAACATCTGGCACAGCTGCCAGTTTTTTGTGAAGTAACACCGACAAGGCAGAAATCTGTCCCTTCAGGGAACTTGCCGATAATCCTTTTTCCAATCCTTCTTGAAGGAAGGATAGAATCCTAGGAATCTTAACCTTGTCCCAAGGGAATCCTTTAGATTCACACCAACAGATATATTTTTTCCAAATTTTGTGGTAAATCTTTCTAGTTACAGGCTTTCTGGCCTGAACAAGAGTATCGATAACAGAATCTGAGAAACCTCGCTTCGATAAAATCAAGCGTTCAATCTCCAAGCAGTCAGCTGGAGTGAAACCAGATTCGGATGTTCGAACGGACCCTGAACAAGAAGGTCTCGTCTCAAAGGTAGCTTCCAAGGTGGAGCCGATGACATATTCACCAGATCTGCATACCAAGTCCTGCGTGGCCACGCAGGAGCTATCAAGATCACCGACGCCCTCTCCTGATTGATCCTGGCTACCAGCCTGGGGATGAGAGGAAACGGCGGGAACACATAAGCTAGTTTGAAGGTCCAAGGTGCTACTAGTGCATCCACTAGAGCCGCCTTGGGATCCCTGGATCTGGACCCGTAGCAAGGAACTTTGAAGTTCTGACGAGAGGCCATCAGATCCATGTCTGGAATGCCCCAAAGTTGAGTGACTTGGGCAAAGATTTCCGGATGGAGTTCCCACTCCCCCGGATGCAATGTCTGACGACTCAGAAAATCCGCTTCCCAATTTTCCACTCCCGGGATGTGGATAGCAGACAGGTGGCAGGAGTGAGACTCCGCCCATAGAATAATCTTGGTCACTTCTTCCATCGCTAGGGAACTCCTTGTTCCCCCCTGATGGTTGATGTACGCAACAGTCGTCATGTTGTCTGATTGAAACCGTATGAACTTGGTCCTCGCTAGCTGAGGCCAAGCCTTGAGAGCATTGAATATCGCTCTCAGTTCCAGAATATTTATCGGTAGAAGAGATTCTTCCCGAGACCAAAGACCCTGAGCTTTCAGGGATCCCCAGACCGCGCCCCAGCCCATCAGACTGGCGTCGGTCGTGACAATGACCCACTCTGGTCTGTGGAATGTCATCCCTCGTGACAGGTTGTCCAGGGACAGCCACCAACGGAGTGAGTCTCTGGTCCTCTGATTTACTTGTATCTTTGGAGACAAGTCTGTATAGTCCCCATTCCACTGACTGAGCATGCACAGTTGTAATGGTCTTAGATGAATGCGCGCAAAAGGAACTATGTCCATTGCCGCTACCATCAACCCGATCACTTCCATGCACTGAGCTACGGAAGGAAGAGGAACGGAATGAAGTATTCGACAAGAGTCCAGAAGCTTTGTCTTTCTGGCCTCTGTTAGAAAAATCCTCATTTCTGAGGAGTCTATAATTGTTCCCAAGAAGGGAACCCTTGTTGACGGGGATAGAGAACTCTTTTCCACGTTCACTTTCCAGCCGTGCGATCTGAGAAAGGCCAGGACGATGTCCGTGTGAGCCTTTGCTCGAGGGAGGGACGACGCTTGAATCAGAATGTCGTCCAGGTAAGGTACTACTGCAATGCCCCTTGGTCTTAGCACAGCTAGAAGGGACCCTAGTACCTTTGTGAAAATCCTTGGAGCAGTGGCTAATCCGAAAGGAAGCGCCACGAACTGGTAATGTTTGTCCAGGAATGCAAACCTTAGGAACCGATGATGTTCCTTGTGGATAGGAATATGTAGATACGCATCCTTTAAATCCACCGTGGTCATGAATTGACCTTCCTGGATGGAAGGAAGGATAGTTCGAATGGTTTCCATCTTGAAAGATGGGACCTTGAGAAATTTGTTTAAGATCTTGAGATCTAGGATTGGTCTGAATGTTCCCTCTTTTTTGGGAACTATGAACAGATTGGAGTAGAACCCCATCCCTTGTTCTCTCAATGGAACAGGATGAATCACTCCCATTTTTAACAGGTCTTCTACACAATGTAAGAACGCCTGTCTTTTTATGTGGTCTGAAGACAACTGAGACCTGTGGAACCTTCCCCTTGGGGGAAGTCCCTTGAATTCCAGAAGATAACCCTGGGAGACTATTTCTAGCGCCCAAGGATCCAGAACATCTCTTGCCCAAGCCTGAGCGAAGAGAGAGAGTCTGCCCCCCACCAGATCCGGTCCCGGATCGGGGGCCGATATTTCATGCTGTCTTGGTAGCAGTGGCAGGTTTCTTTGCCTGCTTTCCCTTGTTCCAGCCTTGCATTGGTCTCCAAGCTGGCTTGGCCTGAGAAGTATTACCCTCTTGCTTAGAGGACGCAGCACCTTGGGCTGGTCCGTTTTTACGAAAGGGACGAAAATTAGGTCTATTTTTTGCCTTGAAAGGCCGATCCTGAGGAAGGGCATGGCCCTTGCCCCCAGTGATATCAGAGATAATCTCTTTCAAGTCAGGACCAAACAGCGTTTTCCCCTTGAAAGGAATGTTTAGTAGCTTGTTCTTGGAAGACGCATCAGCCGACCAAGATTTCAACCAAAGCGCTCTGCGCGCCACAATAGCAAACCCAGAATTCTTAGCCGCTAACTTAGCCAATTGCAAAGAGGCGTCTAGAGTGAAAGAATTAGCCAATTTGAGAGCATTGACTCTGTCCATAATCTCCTCATAAGGAGGAGAGTCACTATCGAGCACCTTAATCAGTTCATCAAACCAGAAATATGCGGCTGTAGTGACAGGGACAATGCATGAAATGGGTTGTAGAAGGTGACCCTGCTGAACAAACATCTTTTTAAGCAAACCTTCTAATTTTTTATCCATAGGATCTTTGAAAGCACAACTATCCTCTATGGGAATAGTGGTGCGTTTGTTTAAAGTAGAAACCGCTCCCTCGACCTTGGGGACTGACTGCCATAAGTCCTTTCTGGGGTCGACCATAGGAAACAATTTTTTAAATATGGGGGGAGGGACGAAAGGAATACCGGGCCTTTCCCATTCTTTATTAACAATGTCCGCCACCCGCTTGGGTATAGGAAAAGCTTCTGGGAGCCCCGGCACCTCTAGGAACTTGTCCATTTTACATAGTTTCTCTGGGATGACCAAATTTTCACAATCATCCAGAGTGGATAATACCTCCTTAAGCAAAATGCGGAGATGTTCCAATTTAAATTTAAAAGTAATCACATCAGATTCAGCCTGCTGAGAAATGTTCCCTAAATCAGTAATTTCTCCCTCAGACAAAACCTCCCTGGCCCCCTCAGATTGGGTTAGGGGCCCTTCAGAGATATTAATATCAGCGTCGTCATGCTCTTCAGTAACTAAAACAGAGCATCCACGCTTACGCTGGCAAGGGTTCATTTTGGCTAAAATGTTTTTGACAGAATTATCCATTACAGCCGTTAATTGTTGCATAGTAAGGAGTATTGGCGCGCTAGATGTACTAGGGGCCTCCTGAGTGGGCAAGACTCGTGTAGACGAAGGAGGGAATGATGCAGTACCATGCTTACTCCCCTCACTTGAGGAATCATCTTGGGCATCATTGTCATTATCACATAAATCACATTTATTTAAATGAATAGGAATTCTGGCTTCCCCACATTCAGAACACAGTCTATCTGGTAGTTCAGACATGTTAAACAGGCATAAACTTGATAAGAAAGTACAAAAAACGTTTTGAAATAAAACCGTTACTGTCACTTTAAATTTTAAACTGAACACACTTTATTACTGCAATTGCGAAAAAACATGAAGGAATTGTTCAAAATTCACCAAACTTTCACCACAGTGTCTTAAAGCCTTGAAAATATTGCACACCAATTTTGGAAGCTTTAACCCTTAAAATAACGGAACCGGAGCCGTTTTAAGCTTTAACCCCTTTACAGTCCCTGGTATCTGCTTTGCTGAGACCCAACCAAACCCAAGGGGAATACGATACCAAATGATGCCTTCAGAAGTCTTTTATAAGTATCAGAGCTCCTCTCACATGCGACTGCATGCCATGCCTCTCAAAAACAAGTGCGCAACACCGGCGCGAAAATGAGACTCTGCCTATGCTTTGGGAAAGCCCCTAAAGAATAAGGTGTCTAAAACAGTGCCTGCCGATATTATTATATCAAAATACCCAGAATAAATGATTCCTCAAGGCTAAATAAGTGTTAATATCAATCGATTTAGCCCAAAAAATGTCTACAGTCTAAATAAGCCCTTGTGAAGCCCTTATTTACAATCGTAATAAACATGGCTTACCGGATCCCATAGGGAAAATGACAGCTTCCAGCATTACATCGTCTTGTTAGAATGTGTCATACCTCAAGCAGCAAAGGACTGCAAACTGTTCCCCCAACTGAAGTTAATGCTCTCAACAGTCCTGTGTGGAACAGCCATGGATTTTAGTTACGGTTGCTAAAATCATTTTCCTCATACAAACAGAATTCTTCATCTCTTTTCTGTTTCTGAGTAAATAGTACGTACCAGCACTATTTGAAAATAACAAACTCTTGATTGAATAATGAAAAACTACAGTTAAACACTAAAAAACTCTAAGCCATCTCCGTGGAGATGTTGCCTGTACAACGGCAAAGAGAATGACTAGGGTAGGCGGAGCCTAGGAGGGATCATGTGACCAGCTTTGCTGGGCTCTTTGCCATTTCCTGTTGGGGAAGAGAATATCCCACAAGTAAGGATGACGCCGTGGACCGGACACACCTATGTTGGAGAAATTAGGTTTATTTTTGGCCTTGAAAGGCCGATCCTGAGGAAGGGCGTGGCCCTTACCCCCAGTGATATCAGAGATAATCTCTTTCAAGTCAGGGCCAAACAGCGTTTTCCCCTTGAAAGGAATGTTAAGTAGCTTGTTCTTGGAAGACGCATCAGCTGACCAAGATTTCAACCAAAGCGCTCTGCGCGCCACAATAGCAAACCCAGAATTCTTAGCCGCTAACCTAGCCAATTGCAAAGTGGCGTCTAGGGTGAAAGAATTAGCCAATTTGAGAGCATTGATTCTGTCCATAATCTCCTCATAAGGAGGAGAATCACTATCGACCGCCTTTACCAGCTCATCGAACCAGAAACACGCGGCTGTAGCGACAGGGACAATGCATGAAATTGGTTGTAGAAGGTAACCCTGCTGAACAAACATCTTTTTAAGTAAACCTTCTAATTTTTTATCCATAGGATCTTTGAAAGCACAACTATCTTCTATGGGTATAGTGGTGCGTTTGTTTAAAGTGGAAACCGCTCCCTCGACCTTGGGGACTGTCTGCCATAAGTCCTTTCTGGGGTCGACCATAGGAAACAATTTTTTAAATATGGGGGGAGGGACGAAAGGAATACCGGGCCTTTCCCATTCTTTATTTACAATGTCCGCCACCCGCTTGGGTATAGGAAAAGCTTCTGGGAGCCCCGGGACCTCTAGGAACTTGTCCATTTTACATAGTTTCTCTGGGATGACCAACTTGTCACAATCATCCAGAGTGGATAATACCTCCTTAAGCAGAATGCGGAGATGTTCCAACTTAAATTTAAACGTAATCACATCAGGTTCAGCTTGTTGAGAAATGTTCCCTGAATCAGTAATTTCTCCCTCAGACAAAACCTCCCTGGCCCCATCAGACTGGTTTAGGGGCCCTTCAGAACCATTATTATCAGCGTCGTCATGCTCTTCAGTATCTAAAACAGAGCAGTCGCGCTTACGCTGATAAGTGTGCATTTTGGCTAAAATGTTTTTGACAGAATTATCCATTACAGCCGTTAATTGTTGCATAGTAAGGAGTATTGGCGCGCTAGATGTACTAGGGGCCTCCTGAGTGGGCAAGACTCGTGTAGACGAAGGAGGGAATGATGCAGTACCATGCTTACTCCCCTCACTTGAGGAATCATCTTGGGCATCATTGTCATTGTCACATAAATCACATTTATTTAAATGAGAAGGAACTCTGGCTTCCCCACATTCAGAACACAGTCTATCTGGTAGTTCAGACATGTTAAACAGGCATAAACTTGATAACAAAGTACAAAAAACGTTTTAAAATAAAACCGTTACTGTCACTTTAAATTTTAAACTGAACACACTTTATTACTGCAATTGCGAAAAAATATGAAGGAATTGTTCAAAATTCACCAAAATTTCACCACAGTGTCTTAAAGCCTTAAAAGTATTGCACACCAAATTTGGAAGCTTTAACCCTTAAAATAACGGAACCGGAGCCGTTTTTAACTTTAACCCCTTTACAGTCCCTGGTATCTGCTTTGCTGAGACCCAACCAAGCCCAAAGGGGAATACGATACCAAATGACGCCTTCAGAAAGTCTTTTCTATGTATCAGAGCTCCTCACACATGCGACTGCATGTCATGCCTCTCAAAAACAAGTGCGCAACACCGGCGCGAAAATGAGGCTCTGCCTATGATTTGGGAAGCCCCTAAGAATAAGGTGTCTAAAACAGTGCCTGCCGATATAATCTTATCAAAATACCCAGATTAAATGATTCCTCAAGGCTAAATATGTGTTAATAATGAATCGATTTAGCCCAGAAAAAGTCTACAGTCTTAATAAGCCCTTGTGAAGCCCTTATTTACTATCTTAATAAACATGGCTTACCGGATCCCATAGGGAAAATGACAGCTTCCAGCATTACATCGTCTTGTTAGAATGTGTCATACCTCAAGCAGCAAGAGACTGCTCACTGTTCCCCCAACTGAAGTTAATTCCTCTCAACAGTCCTGTGTGGAACAGCCATGGATTTTAGTAACGGTTGCTAAAATCATTTTCCTCTTACAAACAGAAATCTTCATCTCTTTTCTGTTTCTGAGTAAATAGTACATACCAGCACTATTTTAAAATAACAAACTCTTGATTGAATAATAAAAACTACAGTTAAACACTAAAAAACTCTAAGCCATCTCCGTGGAGATGTTGCCTGTACAACGGCAAAGAGAATGACTGGGGTAGGCGGAGCCTAGGAGGGATCATGTGACCAGCTTTGCTGGGCTCTTTGCCATTTCCTGTTGGGGAAGAGAATATCCCACAAGTAAGGATGACGCCGTGGACCGGACACACCTATGTTGGAGAAATCCTCATTTCTAAGGAGTCTATTATTGTTCCCAAGAAGGGAACTCTTGTTGACGGAGATAGAGAACTTTTTTCTACGTTCACTTTCCACCCGTGAGATCTGAGAAAGGCCAGGACAATGTCCGTATGAGCCTTTGCTTGTGGTAGAGACGACGCTTGAATCAGTATGTCGTCCAAGTAAGGTACTACTGCAATGCCCCTTGGTCTTAGCACCGCTAGAAGGGACCCTAGTACCTTTGTGAAAATTCTTGGAGCAGTGGCTAATCCGAATGGAAGTGCCACAAACTGGTAATGCTTGTCCAGAAAGGCGAACCTTAGGAACCGATGATGTTCCTTGTGGATAGGAATATGTAGATACGCATCCTTTAAATCCACCGTGGTCATGAATTGACCTTCCTGCATGGTAGGAAGAATTGTCCTTGTTTATTTTTAGCCTTAAAAGACCTATCCTGAGGAAGGGCGTGGCCCTTACCCCCAGTGATATCTGAAATAATCTCTTTCAAGTCAGGGCCAAACAGCGTTTTCCCCTTGAAAGGTATGTTAAGCAATTTGTTCTTGGAAGACGCATCCGCTGACCAAGATTTTAGCCAAAGCGCTCTGCGCGCCACAATAGCAAACCCCGAATTTTTCGCCGCTAATCTAGCCAATTGCAAAGTGGCGTCTAAAGTAAAAGAGTTAGCCAATTTAAGAGCATGAATTCTGTCCATAATCTCCTCATAAGAAGAATCTTTATTGAGCGACTTTTCTAGTTCATCGAACCAGAAACACGCTGCTGTAGTGACAGGAACAATGCATGAAATTGGTTGTAGAAGGTAACCTTGCTGAACAAACATCTTTTTAAGCAAACCCTCTAATTTTTTATCCATAGGATCTTTGAAAGCACAACTATCTTCTATAGGGATAGTAGTGCGTTTGTTTAGAGTAGAAACCGCCCCCTCGACCTTGGGGACTGTCTGCCATAAGTCCTTTCTGGGGTCGACCATAGGAAACAATTTCTTAAATATAGGGGGAGGGACAAAAGGTATGCCGGGCCTTTCCCATTCTTTGTTTACAATGTCCGCCACCCGCTTGGGTATAGGAAAAGCTTCGGGGGGCCCCGGGACCTCTAGGAACTTGTCCATCTTACATAATTTCTCTGGAATGACCAAATTGTCACAATCATCCAGAGTAGATAACACCTCCTTAAGCAGAGCGCGGAGATGTTCCAATTTAAATTTGAATGTAATCACATCAGGTTCCGCTTGTTGAGAAATTTTCCCTGAATCTGAAATTTCTCCCTCAGACAAAACCTCCCTGGCCCCCTCAGACTGGTGTAGGGGCATGTCAGAACCATTATCATCAGCGTCCTCATGCTCTTCGGTATTTTCTAAAACAGAGCAGTCGCGCTTTCGCTGATAAGTGGGCATTTTGGCTAAAATGTTTTTGATAGAATTATCCATTACAGCCGTTAATTGTTGCATAGTAAGGAGTATTGGCGCACTAGATGTACTAGGGGCCTCCTGTGTGGGCAAGACTGGCGTAGACGAAGGAGGGGATGATGCAGTACCATGCTTACTCCCCTCACTTGAGGAATCATCTTGGGCATCATTTTCTCTAAATTTTTTGTCACATACATCACATCTATTTAAATGAGAAGGAACCTTGGCTTCCTCACATACAGAACATAGTCTATCTGATAGTTCAGACATGTTAAACAGGCATAAACTTGATAACAAAGTACAAAAAACGTTTTAAAATAAAACCGTTACTGTCACTTTAAATTTTAAACTGAACACACTTTATTACTGAATATGTGAAAAAGTATGAAGGAATTGTTCAAAATTCACCAAAATTTCACCACAGTGTCTTAAAGCCTTAAAAGTATTGCACACCAAATTTGAAAGCTTTAACTCTTAAAATAACGGAACCGGAGCCGTTTTTATATTTAACCCCTATACAGTCCCTGGTATCTGCTTTGCTGAGACCCAACCAAGCCCAGAGGGGAATACGATACCAAATGACGCCTTCAGTAAGCTTTTTCTATGTATCTGAGCTCCTCACACATGCATCTGCATGCCTTGCTTCCCAAAAACAACTGCGCATTAGTGGCGCGAAAATGAGGCTCTGCCTATGATTAGAGAAGGCCCCCAGTGAAAAAGGTGTCCAATACAGTGCCTGCCGGTTATTTAACATAATTCCCAAGAATAAAATAACTCCTCAAAGCTATAAACTATTAAAAATGCTTATAAATCAATCGTTTTAGCCCAGAAAAATGTCTACCAGTCTTTAAAGCCCTTGTGAAGCCCTTTATTCTTATTTAATAAAAATGGCTTACCGGATCCCATAGGGAAAATGACAGCTTCCAGCATTACCAAGTCTTGTTAGAAATGTGTCATACCTCAAGCAGCAAAAGTCTGCTCACTGTTTCCCCCAACTGAAGTTAATTCCTCTCAACAGTCCTGTGTGGAAACAGCCATCGATTTTAGTAACGGTTGCTAAAATAATTTTCCTCTTACAAACAGAAATCTTCATCTCTTTTCTGTTTCAGAGTAAATAGTACATACCAGCACTATTTTAAAATAACAAACTCTTGATTGAAGAATAAAAACTACATTTAAACACCAAAAAACTCTAAGCCATCTCCGTGGAGATGTTGCCTGTACAACGGCAAAGAGAATGACTGGGGAAGGCGGAGCCTAGGAGGGATCATGTGACCAGCTTTGCTGGGCTCTTTGCCATTTCCTGTTGGGGAAGAGAATATCCCACAAGTAAGGATGACGCCGTGGACCGGACACACCTATGTTGGAGAAATATGTGACACTATAAGGTCACATATAGAAATGTAGTCTATGTGCTTGAATGCAAATGTGGGAAACAGTACGTAGGGAAATTGGAGAGACCCATACGTGACAGAATAAGAGAGCACATTTGGTCCATAGAGAACAGTGAATCAGACAGGAATAAAGATCTGCCAATCCCCAGACATTTTAAATTGTGTAATAAAGCAAATGCAAAACATCTTTCGTATACAAAACTAGCCAAAGTAAAGAAAATTGGAGAGGCGCAAACACAAATAAAGAGCTATTAAAACTAGAAACAAAATGGATATATGAATTAAAAACACACACCTAGAGGACTCAATCAAGAAATAGGTTGCTTTTTCATGATTTAATAACACCAGCACATTAAAAACATTAATATAAAAATTCTAAAATATTTAAAAAACACTAGAATTATAAATTAAAAACAACAATAATAAATAAAAAAAATTAGCAAACTTATAACCAACTAATGAATGTATTCTCAGAAAATAAATATAGTTAAATTAAACTAAATAAAATTATATTTAACTAAATCTACTTATTGAAAAAATCACATAAAATTGTAATCTCGGGGGGGTGGAGCTAGCCTAAGAAGAGAGAGGACGCAACTTGATAGAGCTCCGGTATACTTGTATTTAAAAAAAACTGCAAACCAGGGCTCTTTGGGCACTTTACTGGATTATAAAGACATAACGGCTTATTTAAGTGCTAGCTGATCTATGGCACATTAAGCCCTTAACTGCAGTCTCCTTTTTCCCTACCTAAAACTAAACTTCCCATTATAAGACAGATAGGCTGGGAGAGGTGAGCGTCAAAAAGGGCATCTCTGGTGACCTGCTTATTCCCTATAGCCGCTGAGTGAGCAGATAGACAGCGGGAGTGGATTGTGAGGTGCAGCGGCACTTGGGAGAATCTAATTGTCGGCCTGGGAAATAACTGGCACAACTGAGCGAGGTCACGAGAAGGAGGTCTACTGGGAAGCGCCCACTGCCGCAGAGAGGCACAATGCATGGAACTGGACTGCCGACTGGTCGGGTGAGAGTCTGGGAATAATCCCATATTTACCAGCAACTTTACAGCCCTTATACAGGCCTCTACTGGGGTGGATCTGTCTAGCTGAACACCTGCAAAGGAACTGACACATAGTTTCGGGGCTCCCCTCCAGAGCTCAATTTGATTGAAGCAGGCCAATTAATAACAGCTGAGCGGAATATCAGCAGAGTGAGCCGTACTGAACGCCTGGAAGCCAGTTGTGAGTAAACAGGGGAACATAATAGACACCAGAGGGAGATGGCATACAGCAAGGCACTCCTGCAATAACATTCATGAACAATAAATCTACTATATTGAAACCTGGCAGTGTACAATTAGTGTTGAGAGGTGTCCTCCCTTTTTGCATTTTCCCCTGCCTGCACTAGTTGGCACAGCAAAATTAGATTTGCACTGCCCTTGGGATATCCCATATATACACACTAGAGACTAAACAGTACTTTATTTCAAGGAGAGGGATACTAATTTAAGCTACATCTACTGCTACTTCCATTGACCCTTTCAGTACAGCTAAGTACAACACAGTGCTTTGAATATACCCTGCACCCTGCCACACTTGCTGCACCTCTAGGTACATAGTGTTCCCTCTCCTCCCTTTCCCGCTGGGCAGCACCTAGCGGATCATATCCACCCATCCTTTTTCCCACATTGTCCTTAAGTGACAAACTCCCCAGGAGAGGGACACTCAGCAATCATTCCCACTGGTGGAGGAGGGGAAGATAGGAAATAGTAAAGGAGATACCAAAACAGTAACAGTAATTACCATTCAGAATTGCTTTTCATAATGCTTTTAGTTTATTGCTACCCCATAGCCTTCCCATGCTCTGGGTCTCCCTTGGGCCCTTTCAGGTGGTGCACAGTTGTTTGTTGACACATAAATTACATATTAATGCTTGCGATGTGCTATACGCTGATTGGGTTGGGGGGGGGGGGGTGCCGGGAATATGGTATGTCGAACAGATCTTTTAAAGCTCTCTAGAACTCTGGGGGAAAATGATGGTTAGTAATATTTTTTTTGTGTTACTTACAATTAACTTATAATTTGATGTTCACTTTGTGGATACCTAGAGACCTATTTATATCCCTTAGGACTTCCTACACAAAATATAGGTCTCACATGTTATACTTGTTAGAAACAATTTTTCCCCATGTTAAAATGTTTGTATATAAAAAAGGTTGCCACTTATGGCTAATTGCTCCTATTTATTAGGACTCAGTTCTGATTACAACATCTAAGACATGCCTTTGTATTAAATATATGAAAACTGTTGTATGTATTTTGTCATGTTGCCATTATAATGTCTTTTTATGTATGTTTACCATTGCTACCTCAATAAAAAATAATTTTCACAAAAAAAAATATATATGTATTCTCACTGAATTACATCCCTATAAACAGATCCTATGAGGGAATTAATTAGTTTAGACACCTAAATTTATAACACTCTATAACAATACATTTTAATTTAAGCTATTTTGTTATATTTTTCCATTCTATCCCTTTTGCATTTCTAGATGGATTATTTTTAGATGGATTTAGAATCATGGGATTTTTTTTAAGATTCGAATATCTGAAGTAGTCTAAGATGTTATAGAATCATTATACCTGTACATTTCTGTAAATAAAGCTCTCAACTGTTAAAGGAATATCTGTATCCATTTATATTACCTTGGAATTTGGTGCAAAATATGAGAACCTATTTCCACCTATTTAAATGAATATAGCTATAAAGTAGCACAATTAACGTATCATATCTATTAAGATAGTTATATAAATAATCACCAAAATTTGTATTTCCAAACATATTCCTTTAACAAATTAAATGAGTGTGCCTCCTAAGGCTTCCGTAGTTTGACCACATTGAACCCGGGCGGCAGACTTACAAAGTAAAAAGTGCTTATTTGTATCCAGAAGAGATCGGTAACTGAAAAGTTACAATTTCAAATCACAGACGGAGAAAACAAGAAAGGACCAGGCAGGAAAAGATTCCTAATCGGACCAACTGCAAATCACTTTTGATGCAAGTAAAAAAGCACATCTTTAAGTGAAAAACTGTCATACTTTGACAAGGATCTCTTATCGTTCACAGGATCATTGGATTCATACTTCCAGCTCGGAATCCCTTTGATAAACTTTTTAATCCTTTTTACATGTTGTCATATACAAATGTGATATTTTATTTTGTTTGTCATATTTTTATTGTTGTCATGTTTTAATTGGTTTTTAGAAGTGCGAGCCTTCAGCACATATTAAATATATATCCTACGGGATTTTGACACTACATATTAGCAGTGACATACTAGCTAACATTATTTGTAGCCTGATACCCAATATATATTCAGCCATAGTGGCGCCCCAGATAGCTTCCTTTTTTTTTTTTATTAACATATAAGGTTTCTTACTCTCACATTGTTTTTTTAGGGTTCTTTCTTGAGGAAGAGTTCCCTTTCTGTTGGCTTTATATAGGTATCCCAGTAGCTCTGTAACACATCCTTATTTTTTTGGTCCTTATTAGAAAGACCAGCTGTGATGCATTTTGTGTTGGTAAAGAACCTGGTAACATAATGCAAGGGGTTAATTTATTGAAAAATACTAAGCTCACATACTTAAATATGAATCAATGTACCTGTATCATATAGTTGAGTTGTAATAACTGCAATATTTGAGTCCTCCACCCACTGTAACAAGCAAAAAACATAATTTATGTAAGAATTTACCTGATAAATTCATTTCTTTCATATTGGCAAGAGTCCATGAGCTAGTGACATATGGGATATACAATCCTATCAGGAGGGGCAAAGTTTCCCAAACCTCAAAATGCCTATAAATACAACCCTCACCACACCCACAATTCAGTTTAACGGTGATAAAGAAAGGAGTAGAAAGCATCAACAAAGGAAATTTGGAAATAATTGTGCTTTATACAAAAAAAATCATAACCACCATAAAAAGGGTGGGCCTCATGGACTATTACCAATATGAAAGAAATTAATTTATCAGGTAAAATTCTTACATAAATTAGGTTTTCTTTCATGTAATTGGCAAGAGTCCATGAGCTAGTGACATGTGGGATATCAATACCCAAGATGTGGAGTCTTCCACTCAAGAGTCCCTAGAGAGGGAGGGAATAAAATAAAAACAGCCATATTCCGCTGAAAAAATAATCCACAACCCAAAAAAAAGTTTATTTTCACTTTGAAAGAAAAAAACTTAAATCAAAAGCAGAAGAATCAAACTGAAACAGCTGCCTGAAGAACTTTTCTACCAAAAACTGTTTCCGAAGAAGCAAAAACATCAAAATGGAAGAATTTAGTAAATGTATGCAAAGAGGACCAAGTTGCCGCTTTGCAAATCTGATCAACTGAAGCTTCATTCTTAAAAGCACACAAAGTGGAGACTGATCTAGTAGAATGAGCTGTAATTCTCTGAGG